>NC_142945.1:10973049-11046339 GCF_046866305.1 Octopus bimaculoides | reverse complement strand
TATATATATATAAATATATATATATATATATATATAAATATATATATATATAAATATATAAATATTATATATATATAAATATATATATATATAAATATATATATATATAAATATATATATATATATATATATAAATATATATATATAAATATATATATATATATAAATATATATATATATATATATATAAATATATATATATATAAATATATATATATATATATAAATATATATATATATATATATATAAATATATATATATATATATATATATATATATATATATATATATATATATATATATATATAAATATATATATATATATATATATATATATATAAATATATATATATATAAATATATATATATATAAAATATATATATATATATATATATAAATATATATATATATATATATATAAATATATATATATATATATATATAAATTATATATATATATATATATATAAATATATATATATATATATATAAATATATATATATATATATATATATAAATATATATATATATATATATATATATATAAATATATATATATATATATATATATATATATATATAATATATATAAATATATATATATAAATATATATATATATATAAATATAAATATATATATATATAAATATAAATATATATAAATATATATATATATAAATATAAATATATATAAATATATATATATATAAATATATATATATATAAATATATATAAATATAAATATTATATATATATATATATAAATATATATATATATAAATATATATATATAATATATATATATATATATAAATATATATATATAAATATATATATATATATATATATATAAATATATATATATTAAATTAATAATATACATATGTATATAATTATATTAATGGAGCTAGGACGAAAACCACCTATCCCCAGTGTTTTGCCCTTACTCTCTTAGTATAATTACATACATATGTATATTATTATTAATTTAATGTATAAATTGCCTATAAATTTTTATAGTATGCTGACTACTTGATAAAAATCATTAACGTGATTTTTAGCCTAATATTTTTATTATGAATTTATATATATATATGTATTTATGTATATAATACATATATATATATATCCATATATATTTATTCTTAATAGAGTTCGGGATAAAATCACGTTAATGATTATATCTAGTGGTCAGCATGAAATAAAACCTTATTTATTTATTTATTTATATGCTAAATAAATAATTATGTATATAACTATATTAAAAGGGATCAAGAAAGAACCTTATCCAGTTTGCTAGGAGTTACACACATTTTATTAATGAACATCACGAAACGATAATGTCAGAGGAATTCTGTAGCATGTGAATTATCTTCCTTGCATTATTTACATTAATGGAAACTTGAAACGGTTTTTCGGATATTTGTGAGTAGACATAGTCCATAATCAGCTGGGAGTTATTTGAATTGGCTTCGTTTACATTCAATAAAGTGTCTTGCTCGAGGATACAACGTACTGCTGGATATCGAACTCATTACCTTACGAGCGTGAGCCGAATACGCTAACCAGTAAGTCACGCGCCTGCACTTCCTAGAGCTCTCTCTCTCTCTCTCACTGTATATGCATAGGATGCGATGGGTAAATTGTCGCCATATTATATTTTTAATTTCGCGCATGCATATCGTTTGTTTGGTAATCTTCAAGTTTAGGGGAATAAAAAAAATAAATATAAATATTCAAGGGAAGTAACTGAACGTCTTACCAGTATTCTCCGTACATCTCTGTTTATAAATAAATCACACACGTGATTTGATTGACGTTAGGGTTAGGGGTGTGATTAATTTATTAACAGCTAGAAGAAAACGGATAATACTGGTAAGTCGTTCAGTTATTTCCCTTGAATTTTTTTTTTTTTTATCCCCCTAAACTTGAAGATTACCCGTTTGTTTTTGATTTTGTCAACTACACAGTATAGTAAGGTCAGTTGAAAAGTAGGGTCAGTTGGGCACCATCTGTGAGAAAGACAGCACCATGACGGATGTAACAGACCGACGGACGACGACGACGACGACGATGAAGGCAATGGCAGTTTACACGACGTTTAGTCTTTCATATCGGTATGTTGCTGGTTATTTAAATTGATAGGAATTGATTTATCGATGACAGATCTTTGTCATTTACGGATTCCTTGAGTGTGTGCGTGCGTGCGTGCCTGGGTGTTTGTGCGCACACGCGCATTTGTATATGTGTGTGTGTGTGAGTCTTAAATATTTTATTGTCCTTCTTTATATACTGGCTGCTGCTGCTGCTTTTTTTGTTGTTGCACATCTCTGGACATATGAGCGAGACAAGTGTGGAAATTTGAAAAGCAGTCGCTTACGACGTCGAGGCTTCCAGTTGATCCGATCAACGGAACAGCCTGCTCGTGAAATTAACGTGCAAGTGGCTGAGTACTCCACAGACACGTGTACCCCTTAACGTAGTTATCGGGGATGTTCAACGTGACACAGAGTGTGACAAGGCTGACCCTTTGAATTACAGGCACAACAGAAACAGGAAGTAAGAGTGAGAGAAAGTTGTGGTGAAAGATTAGAGCAGGGTTCGCCTCCATCCCCTGCCGGAGCCTCGTGGAGCTTTAGGTGTTTTCGCTCAATAAACACTCACAACGCCCGGTCTGGGAATCGAAACCGCGAGTTCGCTGCCCTAACCACTGGGCCATTGCGCCTCCACTCCAAACAATAATAAACAAAAAAAAAATCAAAACGAACAACCAAACAAATTTAGCTGCAATATATCGTTTATTGTTATCAGTTTTAGATTTATATAATCATCATTTTATAATTTTAATCAGTTTTAATCACTATTTCATTATATATGACTATCGTTACTAAATCAATTATTTTAATCATATGGTTTTCTTTGAGTAGTAGTAGTAATAGTAGTAGCAATACCACCACCTCATGATCGGGTTTTTATTTACAAACCACTAGGTAGAGTTCGTCAATTACTCGTTGTATGATGTTGTAACGTGACGCATGTAGTACCTTGCCTCCGCCGCGTCTCATTTCACGCAGACCTGTATCGTCTTTGCGCCCGACAGCGATGACTACGATCTTGGCCTTCTGGACAACGTGTATATGTTTACTCCAGCGTGCGATTTCCGGCACGTTTGAGATTTGACCATCAGTGATGACTATTACCACTCTCTTGACGTCTTTTCGAACGGTGTGTAGTGAGAGCGCAGAGGTTGACGTGAACCGGAGAGCAGCACCAAGTCTTGTTCCACTGTGTACGGGTCCGATCTAGAAATGGGAATAGAAACAAAAGCTATTGTAATAATTCTTTCTAATTTGGGCTCAGGGCCAACAATTTTAAGAGGAGGGATAAAATCGATTACATTGACTCCCAGTGCTCAACTGGTACTTGTTTTATCGACCCCGAAAGGATGAAAGACAAAGTTGACCTCAATGACACCTGAACTCAGAAAGTAAATAACCGAAAGAAATACCGCGAAGCATTTTGCCCAGTGGGGTAACAATTATGTCAACTTACTGCCCAAGAAGTAATGACAATAAAGGTGATTATACATGAGTCGCCATGATAGATCGCTGACCAAAACATTCAATTGTTTTTCTCCTTGTTTTCTCCATATTCTTTCTGTGGAAGAGCGTAGCTCGAAACGTTAAAGATTTTCTTATTTCCGAGCGTTAAACTAATACATCCTTTTGTTGTTTAGACCACCTGTCCTCGTCTGTTGTTTTTTTCGTAAATTCTCCCTAATTATACATGTGGTTCCCTCTGGCAAAGACTGTTAATAAAAGGGAGATAACCGTCCCCTCACACCATGAGGAGGGATTTGAAATTGAGGAATACATAAAAGAATGTGAATAGAGTTCACATATTATTTATTCATTTATTTTCTTTATTTCGAAGTTGTGATAATTTCTTGCTGGTAGCGATTATGTATAGCACTATTTAATTCTTTCTAGAAATCATCAAAATCTGTAACTTTTTCTTTAGATTTATTATGAAGTGAGACATTTCATTCACATTAAAGAGCGAATCAATTACAATCTCGAGGATATTTATGGCGTGTTTGTTTTCCTTTACTATGGTTTCGTTCAGAGGAACCTCATCTGCTCCATGGCAAAGAGAGAACTAACAGATAGTCAAAGTCAAGAAAAACGGGCTTTAGTGCATTAAAGCTTGTTATAGGGGCCCAACATTAAACCATGTTATCGGAGCCCAACACAAAAATATCACTGGGGATGATATTTTTGTGATATTATTTTTGGAGAAAAAATTGCGTTTTATATGCTAAGATTTACGGTCGGTTTCTTAATCCCGAACAACGATACTGTCTTGAATATAAACTGCCAATACTATTCTTTGAAATTTGGTACCCTCTCAAACAAAGCGAACGATGATATTCGAAGACGGGGGAAGAAATCACTGGAAGTCAATAAATACTTACCGTTTCGATAGCATCTTTGATTTCTTCCTTAGTCTTGGAGTCTTCAATGTAAAACTTATTGGTGACTTTAGAATTGAATAGCAGAATTCCTAATTGAGCTTGTGTAGGAGAAATGACCGAAGCGTTGACAAATTCCGTAAGGAATTTTTTGGTTTCGTAGAGTCCTTCTTCTCTAATACTGCTGGATATGTCAACCACAAACTGGATGTCAATAGGTTCAACTCCACAGACTAGCAGGGTGACAAACAACATAACATATTAACAATTCATTATAGAAAATTATATTTGATGTTATATAAATATATATATGATGCTATATCAATTGATATGTATTATTTTCTAACACTGGTTCAAGCAAAACTTCTTGCTGTGTGTTCAACAACCGACTGGTGGACAGCAGCGGGGAGAGGGGGAGAGGAGCGTTCGAGCTCCGAGCGATGCTTTGACGGGAATGCAACTTTTGGGTCTGTTGTATAAGCTTATATAGGCTTATGGGCCAGAGAAAGTAGATGCAAACTGAAGAACAGCCCCGGGCGGTGCACATTCCAACTACGCAACTTCTAGTGGGAATTGGGACAGGTTCTCCGTCTATTTCGACAAGGGGCATTCGGTTGTTTGACCAACTGAAATTAACCTGTAAGCGGTTGAGTATTTCGCAGGCACATGTAACTTTAACGTAGTTCTTGGGCTGAATCAGTGTGCCATGATCTGTCTAGATGTGAGACTTTGGATAACTTGCACAATCGTGAGAGAGAGAGAGGGGAGAGGAGAAGGACAGAGAGATAAGGAAAGACGATGAGTGGGAGAGAGAGAGAGAGGGAAAGAGAGAAAGACAGAGTGAGAGAGAGAAAGCGGGGAAAAGAGAGTAACAGAGAAGAATCGAACTCGGTAGTGCACTGATGCTTTATTTTACTGATATTGAAATGATAAAAGACAAAGTTCACATCAGCGAGATTTGAACTCGGAACGTAAAGGACATATTTAAATACGACAAGGTGATTTACTCGACCCTAACGATTCTGCAAAAAGTTTTAGGCCATCTTTAATATTTATGCTTTTGTAACATTTATCATTTATAAAACAAATATAATAATTCCCAAAATAGGCGTAAGGCTAGTAAGGCCAGCAGAGCCGAACATGCTTGGGGAGGATATGATCGATTTATCGACTCCAGTATGTAATTAATCAAATTGATATTTGTATTTTAAGACAGGGTGATTTTGATTTTTAAAGTGTAAGACCAATATATTTGCGGGCATTTCCATCTGTCTTTATATTTTTAACCACATGGTTCCGGGTTCATTCCCACTGCGTGGCACCTTGGGCAAGTGTCTTCTACTATAGCCTCGAGCCGACCAAAGCCTTGTGAGTGGATTTGGTAGACGGAAACTGAAAGAAGCTCGTCGTATATATATATGTATATATATATATATATATATATATATATATATATATATATATATGTGTGTGTGTGTGTGTGTGTGTGTGTGTGCGTGTGTGTATGTGTGTGTGTGTATATATGTTTGTGAGTGTGTTTGTCCCCCCCCCCCCAACATCGCTTGACAACCGATGCTGGTGTGTTTACGTCCCCGTAACTTAGCGGTTCGGCAAAAGAGATCGATAGAATAAGTACTAGGCTTCCAAAGAATAAGTCCTGGGGTCGATTTGTTCGACTAAAAGGCGGTGCTCCAGCATGGCCGCAGTCAAATGACTGAAACAAGTAAAAGAGTATACATACATACATACATACATGTATAAATGTATATATTATGTATGTACGTATTTCTGTCTATTAATGAGTGTGTGTGTGTGTGTGTGTGTGTACACACGCACACGACACACGTAGATGTGCAAACATACAGAAATGTAATTACGTCTCTCACAACCCTGTGAAATACAAACGTCGTTTCGACTTTACCTGGAACTTTCTCACATTCGGTCTTGTTGTCATTGTATGCGAATCCTTTATTACAGACACATTGCCAGACTCCTTCCCGAGTGATGCACTGTGAATTCTCCACACAGCCTTCAATATCAACAATTTTCTGTTGTCCTCTTGCTGTTCCGTCTTTTTCGCACACAGCTATCTTAGTGCAACCGGGTAGGGTCAAGTTGCTGCCCAACTGAAAGTAACATTGATGGAATCTTACAATGATAATTATGCAGCGATATATATAGGTGCAACTAAAAAGAAATCTCCGTTTCGATTTTGTTCCTAAGACAAAGCACACACACACACACACACACACACACACACACACACACACACACAGTGTCTCTTATTACTCTGAGTTTCGTCCGTTAATGCTCATGATCTTCAACCAAATTACGACTGAAGAAATGATGGAGGTTGCACATCTATACACATAGGTTTCCGGTTGTAGGGAATAACAAGGAGGGGAAAATGTGATAAAAGGGTAAAAAGGAAGTAGAATGAAGAAAAAAGAGGACAAAAGAAAGTGAAAAAAGAGGACAAAAGAAAGTGAAAAAAGAGGACAAAAGAAAGTGAAAAAAAGAAAAGAAAAGAAAGTGAAAAAAAAAAGAAAAGAAAGTGAAAAAAAAAGAAAAGAAAGTGAAAAGAAAGAAAAGAAAGTGAAAAAAAAGAAAAGAAAGTGAAAAAAAAGAAAAGAAAAGAAAGCGAGAAAAAGAAAAAGAAAATATGTATACTTGCATGTATCTATTGGTCTCTGATTATTGGATATAATTTACCAAATTCGTTTAACACTGAGTAAATAAATAAATAAATGCGCCCTTTTAAAGCCTAGCCAGGCTCATGGGCCCGGTTTCCCGGTTTCAATGGCGTATGCGTTCCCCAGCTGGACGGGACGCCAGTCCATCGCAGCGTGACTCATTTTTGCCAGCTGAGTGGACTGGAGCAACGTGAAATGAAGTGTTTTGCTCAAGAACACAACGCATCGCCCGGTCCAGGAATCGAAACCACAATCTTACGATCATGATGCTGACACCCTAACCACTAAGCCACGCGCCTCCACTAAACACTGAGTGCTTAATAGATATCTGCCTGGATTTTTAAAATCGTTTTTACTTCTTATTACACAGACATACATATCAGAGGCGACTTCAGGTCATCATCGTCACTCGGGCTCCTCATCACAGATTTCGCATATGACATATATGCCTGCTCGAAAAATTACACGTTTTCCTGCTTTATTTCTAATCCCACAAATGGCTTATTTTTTATATTTAGCACTATGCCTTTCTCCATTTCTAAGTTAAGGGTAAAAATAAAACAGCCCTGCAAGACACAACTGATCTTTGCACACAGACGCACAGAATAACAGTAATCAAATAACGACAGTGTCTGTACTCTTGACAAGAGATGTCAGTTAGTTTTTTTTACACCTACTAGGCTCGTTCGTATTAGCCCGAATTGCTGGATAACTTTTCGCTCCTTTAAGAACATTGTAAAACGGAAACTTTTCATAGATTGAAATTTAAATCCTAATCTCTATAGAGCTGAATAGACGTCAGTGATTGGTTGAAATTACAGAAATACGACAACTTTAACATGAAATAACTTGCGATGTACAATTTTTTGTTAAGAAGGCTAAGAGAAAAAGTTGTTTTATATGACACATTCTACCAGGTGTCCCAAGTTTGAAAGTGTTTCGTTAAGAAAACAAGTGTTGCCCGTCAAACCAAAAAAATCCTAGAAATTTATTGTTTCAAGAAAACATTGAATTACTTTTAATTTTTACGATTATAGATAACAACTCGGGCTGCAATTTCTGAGACCGAGTCAGGTGCTCGAGAGAACGTCTGCTATGAATGATACTTTTTGACACAGGGCACCTCTACGATGACCGCCAGACACCGAAGGAAAATAAATGAACTGCGACCAGGCTCAATAAAAGGAACCCGAGTTATTGGCTGCAATTACATACTTCAGTAGAAATTAAATCAGCTTGCAAATACACGTAGAGGATAGAGTGGACTACATAGAGCAGAATGGAGGAGAGAAAGCAAAATAGATAAGAGAAACGTAAGTGGAGAACAGAGCAGAATGGACAAGAGAAAGAAATACTGCTTGCCTTGATGTAAAATTCGTCGTAGGTACAACCACAGTCACGTGGTTTAATGCAATTCTCTCCACTGAGGACGTAACCATGTTTGCACACACATCCTTCAATTTCTTCTCTGATACAATCTGGGCTCGCCTCTACACAGGTTGGTTGGCATCCACTAGCTTTGTACTTGTATTCCATGTTG
This sequence comes from Octopus bimaculoides, assembly GCF_046866305.1. NCBI lineage: Eukaryota > Metazoa > Mollusca > Cephalopoda > Octopoda > Octopodidae > Octopus > Octopus bimaculoides. Next base: position 11,037,631 of record NC_142945.1, on the reverse strand, counting down.
TCCGGGCAATCCATGGCTAGATGAAGTACATGTTTTATATGCTCTTACATATAAGCACTTAGAGACACGAAACAATTTAACATGCATACATACATATATAATACAAATAATAAATGGGTATATGCATATATACGTACATGTATGTACATACCAACATCTACATGTATAAATAGATGCATATCTGGGTACAGGACGTTGCAAACAAAACGTAGACAAATGATAAACAGAGTATAGAAAACACACAGGCCACATAGAGAACATATCCTTCATCAGCTGCCTCCATTCTAACACTGGCGTTTCGAAGAGTATATATATACACACACACATACACGCATACATAAGTAAATACACGTGTGTGTATATGTGGCATGTTCGCTATATCTGAAAATAGTTTCTGATTTAGACACAACGCCGGCAAATTTAAGAAAAAGGGACAGGCCGATACTATCAACCCCGGTACTCAACTGGTATTTTATTTTACCGATCCTGGAAGCTTGAAAGGCAGAGTTGACCTTTAACCTGGGACTATAGCAGAAAGCACTCGCCCAAAGCGCTGCGCAGTTGGACTGAAATACAAACCCCGTGGTTGAAAATATGTTTGTTAACTCTGCAGCCATGCCTGAACACTGGCTGAACTAATCGACCATTGTTACCTCCTCCGCCTTAGCGAAGGCGGAGGTATTGTTTCAGTCGTGTTTGTTTGTTCGTTCGTCTGTGGACAAGATATCTCAAGAACCGCTGGAGGGATTCGGATGAAACTTTCAGGAATGTTTGACCTCGTGACTGGCACAAACTGATTAGATTTTGGGATTGATCTTGTACCGGACAAGGATTCTGAATTATTTTTCCTGTTTTTTTGTTTTTTTTTAAATTTAATATTTTAGAGCGGTCGGATTCATTTTTAGTATTCTCATTTGTGAGAGCAGTCGAGTTTATTTTAGATATTCTCATTTAAAAAATCAACTCTGGCTAATCGTTGAGAGGACTTTGGTGTTGCCTTGACGGAGGTTTGCGCCCACTGAGTGCTCTTGTTCCTTTTAAAATAGGAGCGTCTAAGAAAAACAACAGCAGCAACAACTGCAACAACAAAACGCCAATAGAGTAGCAAGACGGAAAATGGTTGTGTGGTAAGAAATTTGCTTCCTAACCACATGATTCCCAGTTCATTCCCACCGCATGACACTTTGGGCGAGTGTCTTCTATAGCTTCGGGCCGACCAAAGCCTTGTGAGTTGACGGAAACCGAAAGAAGCCTGTGCGTGTATCTTTGTGTCTGTCTAACCAGTGTTGGTGTGTTTACGTCCGCATAACCTAGCGGTTCGGCAAGAGAAGCCGATAGAATAAGAACCAGACTCAAAAAGAAAGTCTTGGGGTTGATTAGCTCGACTAAAATTCAAGGTGATGCCCCTGCATGGTCGCAGTCTAATGACAGAAACAATTAAAATAAATAAATAAAATGTCTGAGATGCAAAAATAAAAGTAAAAAAAAATAAAATAGGAACGTATGAAATTTTTAATTCCACTCACGACAATTGACAAGAAACCTCCAATTGTAGACGACTCCAGCCGCTTCGCATTCTGCAGCAAAACTCTCCAGGGCGGCGCATACAATACTTTCGATGAATGTCGAATTGGCATAAAAGCAATAATCGTACAAACAAGACTCATAGAATTCTCTGACATCCTCTGCTCCCAGCTTTTCGATGCATTTCCCAAACATCCCTCTTGGATTGCGGATAATATTACAGTATTTTTCTCCGTTTATTTTACATACCTCATCAGGGTTAGGATCTTTCTCTTCACATCTGAATATCAAAAGTTATAGAAACATTAGAGATTCTTTTTTATACTCTAGGCACAAGACCCGAAATTTTGGGGGAGGAGGGGGGGAAGTCGATTAGCTCGACCCCAGTACGCAACTGGTACTTATTTTATCGACCCCGAAAGGATGTAAGGCGGAATTTGTACTCAGAACATAAAGACAGACGAAATACCGCTAAGCATTTCTCCCGGCATGCTAACGTTTCTGCCAGCTCGTTGCTTTAGCAACATTAGAGATTATTAATGTACAGATGAAGACGAAAAGAGAGAAAAAGCAGGAGAGGAGAGAGGCTAGAAGCTTAAATGAACGTGATAAAGTAAGTCTAATTATTATATTGTTGATTAACCCTTTCATTACCGTATTTATTTTGAGATGCTCTGTGTTTCTTTCAGTTAGTTTTAGATATAATAAAGAATTTAGTAAAATACCTTAGTTATCATTCAGCTAGTGTTAAGAACATAAATTGTGACTAAGGTTTGGTGGAAGATTTTAATTCAAAACTTAGGAAAGCAAGACATTTGTACTACAGAGCCAGAGGCGGTTTCAGGCCGGGTTGGTATCGAATGGGCTAAGGCGGCGAACTGGCAGAGTCGTTAGCACGCTGGACGAAATATTTAGTCGAGGTCGACTTTGCGTTTCATCCTTTCGGAGTCGACAAAATAAGCACCAGCTGAACACTGGGGTCGATGTAATCGACTCATCCCCTGTGTGTGTGTGTGTGTGTGTGTGTCACACGACACGCATTACTAACATTGTAACAGCTTACATCTTACCTGAGTTTAGGTTGATCTGAATCGTCTGTCACACGATAGCTCTCTCCAATAAGGGAAAACTTGTTCTTTTTGTGTACCACAACAGTTCCGTTGCTAGTCCTCATATCGTCCCTGTGTCCGTTGCAGTCGCCGCATAACCCAGTCATTCGTCCTCCGAAAGTTTTTCGGGGTACGCTAACCCTGACTCTGTGTTTGCCGTCAAATGATACGCGTAGCTTGAAGCTGGTCACTACGTGGATCCAACGGTTGGAAATCTTGATTTTGAAACCGCGTTTGTTGTTCCTCACTGGTGCTTCTACATTGAGGTTATCGACCTGAAAGGCAACGTAATGGTTAATTTACAGCTTAGTAGACCAACTGCGTGGAGGCGCAAAGGCCCAATGGTTAGAGCAGCGGACTCGCGGTCATAGGATCGCGGTTTCGATTCCCAGACCGGGCGTTGTGGGTATTTATTGAGCGAAAACACCTAAAGCTCCATGAGGCTCCGGCAGGGGATGGTGGCGAACCCTGCTGTACACTTTCACCACAACTTTCTCTCACTCTTTCTTCCTGTTTCTGTTGTACCTGTAATTCAAAGGGTCAGCCTTGTCACGCTGAATATCCCCGAGAACTACGTTAAGGGTACACGTGTCTGTGGAGTGCTCAGCCACTTGCACGTTAATTTCACGAGCAGGCTGTTCCGTTAATCGGATCAACTGGAACCCTCGTCGTCGTAACCGACGGAGTGCCAACAACAATAATAAGACCGACTGCCTCCACCTCCAAGATAACAAATAAAAGAATTAAATTTTAGTCGTATTTAAATAGACACGTTGTTGATGATGATAATGATGACGATGATGATGATGATTTTGGTGGTGGTGGTGGCGATGAGTAGTGAAATAATCATCATAAGTGAAATGGTCATGATTAAGAATATGATGAGATAATTGAAGATTACATGATGTAGATTTAAGGATAATCATGCTGCTGCTGCCATTATTGTTGTAGTTTAGTCCTTAGTCAGCTCCGATCTAAACCTCCTTGAATAATTATTCAAGGAGGTTTCAATTGTAACCCCTTCCATACAGTCTAAGCACTGCATTATCTGAAATGTATCCTTTCCTTCTCTTAAAACGTTGTGTTTTAAGACATATTTGGCTGCTATTTCTAGCAAGTCAAGTGAGGGTCCGTTATTATTGCTGTTTAGCCTTGGGTCAATCTTGTCTTTCTGACATAGTTTATCTAGGTATACATTATGCAATATGTGTTCCCTTTATTTAAGTCAGGGCCATAGTTCGATAGTGATTTGGCTGCTATTTTTAAGAAGCTGAACCGTGACCACCCCACCTTATCTTCAAATATAATGTATCTAGGATATTATATTATCTTCTGGGTCCTGTTTCAAAGGCAGTATACGTTGTTCGATTAAGTTTTAGCTACTGTTTCTAACAGTTCGAGGGACTTTGAAGGAACCTCTCAATGGCTTTAACATACATTTCATACATACATACATACCTTAAGTAAGGTAAAGTTACTTTTTCGAGTCATACCGACTCATAAGAGCCGGTTTCCACGGTGTATATTTTCCCGGCTTCCATGGTGTATATTTTCCCGGCTTCCATGGTGTATATATTCTCCACCTGGACGAGACGCCGATTCGTTGCAGGATTAGTCATTTTTACCATCTGAGTGGATTGGAGCAACGTGAAATGAAGTGTTTTGCTCAAGAACACAACGCGCCGCCTGGTCCAGAAATCGAAACCACAATCTTACGATCATGAGTTCAACACCCTAACCACTACGCCACGCGCCTCCATTACATACATACATACATAGCATCGAAGTAAATATTGGTTTAGTTGTTGAGTCCAAGTAAAAGAGGTGTTATTTTTCATCCTGCTGGGTGTCCAACGCAAACCACCCTTCTTATCAAGCAGGCTAGGTAGTGTTGCTTGTTTAGACGGCCCAACGATGCGACAAGTTGTACTAGGTTACCTGTTTCCAGAAGCACTAAGAGTGATATACATACATGCATGCATACATACATACATACATATATACGGGGCTCTGGGATACGTAACACACTGCCTAATTAACAATCTTGAGAAATTAGGCTTCTCAAAATCTGAAAGGAGAAAGCTGATTCGAAGACTACAAACTCAATCCAACACTGGAGCTGTAAAAATTTGTAAAGCTTTCCAGAAGTTTATCATTTAAGTATATATGAGCATGTCTAGATATGCAACTATATACATGAAAATACATACATAAAACAACACATACAAATCTGCACATACATACATACATATTGTCGCTGTGGTTGTTGGCGTAAGGCGGCGAACTGGTAGAATCGTTATCCTATTCAGCCAACCTATCGGCCATTTTAAACGAAACATTTAACTGTAATATCAAGTATCACTGAAAGAAACCTTCATTACACTTACCCTCATCTTGAGTTTTGGCAATAAACGGATACGGACACCGTTCAGAATAATGTCAACCATACGGGTGTAAGACACTTTCTTGTTACCTCTGTTTTCGTTCTTCACTTCAACATTGAAAAATCTAGCGCCTTTGGATTGCAGAGATCTTGCCAAAGTATATTTGCACGTTCCCATAAAGTGGATCAGTTGGCCGTCAAAGGTTCGGTAGTGAGGATCTCCAGAAGCTGAACATTTGCAATTTTTGCCCTTGAGAGGCGGTTTTTCTGTAACAGAAACAAGTTTGTAATTATTATTATTATTATTATTGAGTGAGAGAGCAGTGCATGCCATCAAAGTGACACTGGGGTAAAATTTACGAAGCCCAGTATACTTACCATGACTACCCGTCTGATAAGGGTACACCAGGCACATGCATCAGAATCATATGGGTGCCACATGGTGATTAAAATTCTCTTCTTTTGCAGGGAAACAAATACATTGGATAATTAAATACGCGGGCAATATTTCTAACTTTTGGTATTTCTAAAGAAAATTCTAAATAGTTTTAGAAAATAAGTTTTACAATTATTACAATTATCAAACAGTTTAAACTTTACTTTTTTTAATAATCAAATTATTGGCGTATCACTTACACACGTGTGTACGCCCCACCATATATATATATGTGTGAATGTATGTGTATATGTATGTATGTATGTATGTAGTGGAGGCGCAATGGCCCAGTGGTTAGGGCAGCGGACTCGCGGTCATAGGATCGCGGTTTCGATTTCCAGACCGGGCGTTGTGAGTGTTTATTGAGCGAAAACACCTAAAGCTCCACGAGGCTCCGGCAGGGGATGGTGGCGAACCCTGCTGTACTCTTCCACCACAAATTTTTCCACGTTTCTATTTTTGTGTCTTTCTAAACTAGGTGACCTGCGTACCATCACTTGACCTTTTCAACAAATAAGTAGACTTCTTTCTTTATTCATCTATTCATTTCTAGCCTCACATTTTAATTTGTGTGTGTGTGTGTGTACTGTCACCGTTTCATCCACCATTCACAAACAGAAACCAGACGAACTCTCAACGTCCTTGATTTTTTCTCATTAGAGTACATGTTTATTCAAATATTTCTTAATTATTTGTACGTTTGTTTATACGGTTTGTTTCTTCATTTGTTTTTTCTTAATATAAAATATTTTCTTTTGTTTCACCAAAGCAAAATAAGAAAAGAAATGAAATCGTCAGTCATATATTATCGCCTCAAGATAAAATGACCCCATTCTTCTTAATGTATTAAGGAAAACCTTTCTTTGAAAGAAATATTTATCCATATATATAATTTGTCACTGTCTAATTATTGTAACAGTCTATATAATTTGTTGGCCTTACTAAAAACCCAATTTAATCAGGTCTGTCTGTCTGTATGTGTTTATATGCATAAGCATACAAAAGTATATATCTCTTTCTCTCTATCTAGACCAGGGACCCCCTTATAAACGCTTATGAAATTTATACATAAATATTTGCTTAAAATAACATATATTTTTACATTTATTTATTTAACAGTATTTAACAAATAGGTTTATTGTCAATTAAAAGATTTCGATTAAAAAACATATATAAAATCAAATTGCCCATAAAAAGTATTTGCTGTCCACGGCCCCCCTGTCTTGTCCTTGCGGACCCTCTGTGGTCCGCGGACCCTCTGTGGTCCGCGGACCATAGTTTGAAAACCCCTGATCTAGACACATAGATATATATTACACATGTTTCCATGAGTATGCACGCGTGCGTGTGTGTGTGTGTGTGTGTGTGTGTGTGTGTGTGCATGTGTGAGATGAAACAGAAAAATGAGAAATTTGTAAAAATGAAAATTATAAAAACTTCAAATGGCAACATAATGGTGCGTTACCAAAGCATCCTTTTCCGTTGGGTAGTTTAGCACATCCCGGGTAGCAGACGCACTTTTTCTGGGAGTTTTCAATTTCGCACCGTTCCATAGGTCCACATTTCAAGTCGCAAAATACTGGAAAAGTTCAAAAGGAAAATCTATATGAGAAAGTAAGTCTTAATGTTGGATTTGTTTGTATTGTTGCAGTTTAGCTTCAGATTAGCAGCTAATTCACTCGAACTATGACCAAAGGCAGATAGACAGAGAAAGGGTGGTATCTCGGACTACAATACCAAATGTGTGCTCTGTTTTTATTTTCAGACGCTGATGTGTAATTTAAGGGAGATTAGGCTGTTATTTCTCACCGATGAAACGATCGAAAAGCAGTAGAACGCCGAGGTCAACTTTGCTTTTCATCCTTTCGTGGGGCGATAAATTAAGTGGCAATTGCCTACTTGGGTCGATCTAATCGACTGGCTCCCTCTCTAAAAATTTCGGGTCTTCTGCCTAGAGTAGAAAAGAATATCATAGATAATTCTACTCAATGTTTAATACTGATTTCAAATTTCGGCACAAGGCCAGCAATTTCGTGGAGGGTTAAGTCGATTACATTGACTCCGGTGTTCCACCGATGCTTACTTTATCGAGTCCGAAAGGATGAAAGGCAAAAATCGACACTGGTGGAATTTGAGTAGAACGCTTTGAATGCGAGGAACTATGAGGGAGGAAGAGATGTGGTCATCAACCTCACTGCAGTTGTTGTTCGGGATCACTCTCAGTGTCCTCAATGCCATAGGATCTGCCTGTCTCGTATCGATCTTCCAGCCACGCCCGATCCCACGAGAAACGATATATTGGAGGCAGAGAAGAATGAACGTCATGGATCGACGCTGTCATCACTTTTGACGGGCAGTCACAACGTTAGCAAAGCAAGCCTAGTGAGCTATGTTCCTCTCTCATGATAAGGAAGTTCCTCTGGACATTACTGTCTCGAGTTATAAGACTCATAGAGCTTGTCACTCAGTTTCCATGGCGTGTAAGTGAGGAAAATCAAATCACACCACTCCAAGTCTAGCGCAGGGTAACTCATTTACAACGAGAGAACGTTACTAAAGCAATGTGAAAAGAAGTGTTGTGCTCGAGAATACAGTTCACCGCCCGGTCTGGGAATTGAAACCACGATCTTGAGATCGTAAAAGCAACACCTCTAACTACTAGGTCAGGCGCCTTCAGGTGGTATGTTGTTGTCGGCACTCCGTCGCTTACGACGTCGAGGGTTCCAGTTGATCCGATCAACGGAACAGCCTGCTCGTGAAATTAACGTGTAAATGGCTGAGCACTCCACATACACGTGTACCCTTAATGTAGTTCTCGGGGAGATTCAGCGTGACACAGAGTGTGACAAGGCTGACCCTTTTGCATTACAGGCACAACAGAAACAGGAAGTAAGAGTGAGAGAATGTTGTGGTGAAAGAGTACAGCAGGGTTCGCCACCATCCCCTGCCGGAGCCTCGTGGGGCTTTTAGGTGTTTTCGCTCAATAAACACTCACAGCGCCCGGTCTGAGAATCGAAACCGCGATCCTATGACCGCGAGTCCGCTGCCCTAACCACTGGGCCATTGCGCCTCCACATCAGGTGGTATAATAAGCTAAATTATAATTTTAAAGGAACTTGGGCCACGTACTCGGATTCTTCTGGTAGAAGTCCCAACCAAAGAAGTTCACACTGAGCGGATATTTAGAATAAGTCACGTTCGATAAGTCACATTTGTTATGCTGTTTTTTGTATTCCATCACATTACAGTATGGCAAAGTCCTGCATTTATCAAGACATTCTTCCACACTGACGTTGCGTAGTCTCTCCAGGTCATGATCTCTGATTGAAACTCCGAGTATCTTGATATATTCTTCATTAGCTGGAATAATGAAAAAAAAAAAAAAAAAAATTAAACAAAGTAAAAATTCTAAATCGTGTTGACGACGTAAACAGGAATGATGACGATGATGACGACATAAATTATGATGATGATGGTGGTGGTGGTGGTGGTGAGGGTAATGAGGATGACGACGATGACAAGGAAAAAAAAGGGTGGACAAAAAATATAAAACAAAAGCACAGACTTCACTCGACCCGGAAGGAATCAAAACGAAAGTTGACTTCGGTAGGATTTGAACTCAGTACGAAAACAGACAAAACAAATAACATAAGGTATTTTTTTTTACCGACGATCTAATGACTCTACAGATCTGCCGCCACCTTATTGCTTACAAATAGTCCACGAGTTCAAATCAACTGCATGCTTTTCGTTGGGTTTAAAATCGGTAGATCACTTTATTTCATTTACATTGCTTCGTTTTATATTGTTGCTGAGAAATTAGGTATCAGATACTTATATTTGTTGTCTAAGATAACCAGAACTGGCCATTGATAATTAGCTATACATACGAGTAATCATAGTATCAAAGAGAAAGTGTCAAGTAATTATTTGAACAATTCTATTTGATTACGTTGCTAGCCTATATTCTTGCAACTTTACTCTGGCAGATATGGTGAAGTCCATGGCTTGCTGTTGAGGACATAAAAAAAGATCTAAAGATCTGGGATTATTTCACACATTAGGCGAGGTAATTAAAGCCAGCAGGATCCGAGGAAATATCCCATGTTATAAATATCCTTATTTTTAAGGATTTCTAGAAGAAGGTTACAAGATGGGATGTGTAGTTGAAAGATCCGGAAGTTTCTCCAAATCGAGCCGCTATTTCTCCTCATTGTGATTAGAACGTCGCAGGAAAGAACTGCAGGGCGGATCCTTTAAGCCGAGCCAAAAGGCAGGAGACCAAAAGAGTAGACCAAGAACGAGATGGCTGGAAAATGCCCATAGTCTCAGTTGGTCACAAGGGAACCCAGCCGGAAAATATAATGACGGCTACTTCTGATAGGACCCTATGGAGAAGATACCTGAGCACTACATTCATAACCCTCCTACGAATAGTATGCAGAGAAGACGGATGGATAACTTTCATTTGTTACATTAGAGATTGCCACAATGTCTTTGATTTCATTGTTAAACGCCCAACATTCTTCTCTCGTTACGTTAAAAAGAATTCGATTATAGTCTTTGATTTGGTTCCATAGTTAAGCATAATACTCGAACTCATGTGGGGAGAAACAATAACACAGATAATTCTTTCTATTATAGGCCCAACGCCTGGAATTTGCTGGGAGAGGAATAGTCGATCACATTGATGCATGTGCTCAATTGATGCTTATTTTATCGATCTCGAAAGAATTAAGGGTAAAGTCGACCCCGGTAGAATTTGAACTCTGGGCGTAAAGCCGGAAGAAATGCCATTAAGCATTATCTGACATGCTCACGATTCTGCCAAATCACCGCCTTAATGATGTCATAGATAAATAAGGCAGCAAGCTGGCAGAAACGTTAGCACGCCGGGCGAAATGCTTAGCAGTATTTCGTCTGTCTTTACGTTCTGAGTTCAAATTCCACCGAGGTCGACTTTGCTTTTTCATCCTTTCGGGGGTCGATAAATTAAGTACCAGTTGCCTACTTGGGTCGATCTAATCGACTGGCTCCCTCTCTAAAAATTTCGGGTCTTGTGCCTAGAGTAGAAAAGAATATCATAGATAATGCTACTCAATGGTTAATACTGATTTCAAATTTCGGCACAAGGCCAGCAACATCGTCGAGGGTTAAGTCGATTACATTGACTCCGGTGTTCCACTGATGCTTACTTTATCGACTCCGAAAAGATGAAAGACAAAAATCGACACTGGCGGAATTTGAACTCAGAAAGTAAAGACAGACGAAATGTTGCTGAGCATTTTACCCGGCCTGCTAACGATTCCGCCAGCTCGCCGCCTTACTCAATGATTGACATTGCGATTGCTGTTTTAATTGTTGTTGGCCCTCCGTCGCTTACGACGACGAGGGTTCCAGTTGATCCGATCAACGGAACAGCCTGCTCGTGAAATTAACGTGCAAGTGGCTGAACACTCCACAGACACGTGTACCCTTAACGTAGTTCTCGGGGGGATATTCAGCGTGACACAGAGCGTGACAAGGCTGCCCCTTTGAATTACAGGCACAACAGAAACAGGAAGTAAGAGTGAGAGAAAGTTGTGGTGAAAGAGCACAGCAGGGTTCGCCACCATCCCCTGCCGGGGCCTCGTGGAGCTTTAGGTGTTTTCGCTCAATAAACACTCACAACGCCCGGTCTGGGAATCGAAACCGCGATCCTATGACCGCGAGTCCGCTGCCCTAACCACTGGGCCATTGCGCCTCCACAGTTGTTTTAATAATCCCTCTACAAAATATGTTAAGAATAGTTTAACTCTAGAATACTTACGGTTAAGCAACTGGTAGAAATCTCTATAGTGGCTGTATTTGGCCTTGGTTTGTTGCCCATTGTGGTAAGAGAGGAAACAGTTGTTATTCTTTCTCCCAAATTCGAATGACCGACAACCGTGCGTAAGAAGACATTGGTAAGCACAGTCTTTGAGCGACATGTTTCTGTGAATGTCGATATAGGTGTGGAGTGGTACGTAACAGTACTTGACTTCAATAAACCATGTTTTCGTAATGACACCTGGAAGAAGAAGAAGAAAACAAACAATGAGAAAAAAAATAACACAGAACACACAATTTCTAGGTTTTTTCCCCCCCTTTCAAATCAAAGGTTTCAAATTTTGGCAGAAGGCCAGCAATTTCGGAGAAGGAAGTGAGTCGATTACATAGACATCAGTGCTCAACTGGTACTTATTTTATCGTTCTCGAAAGGATGAAAGGTAAAGTCGATCACGGCGGAATTTGAACCTAGAACGTATAGGCGGACGAAATACCACTAAGCATTTTGCCCGGAGCGGTAATAATTCAGTCACCACCGCCTTCCAGGTTTTGATTGTTGGCACTCCGTCGGTTACGACGACAAGGGTTCCAGTTCATTCGACCAACGGAACAGCCTGCTCGTGAAATTAACGTGCAAGTGGCTGGGCACTCCACAGACACGTGTACCCTTCAGCGTGACACAGAGTGTGACAAGGCTGTCCCTTTGAAATACAGGTACAACAGAAACAGGAAGAATGAGTGAGAGAAAGTTGTGGTGAAAGAGTACAGCAGGGTTCGCCACCATCCCCTGCCGGAGCCTCGTGGAGCTTTAGGTGTTTTCGCTCAATAAACACTCACAATGCCCGGTCTGGGAATCGAAACCGCGATCCTACGACGAGAGTCCACTGCCCTAACCACTAGGCCATTACGCTTCCAGGTTTTGATATTGATATGAGAAAACAATAAAGGGGAAGCTCGTGCTGATTGGTTAAACTGACTTGGGTAGCCAGTCGAGGGGTCAAACTAGATCTTGCGGACCGAATAGACGATTATTCTTTAAAATGGTATTTGTAATATAGGCTAAAGTAAAATTGACAAAGGGGTCACTATACATTAGAATAATTTTATTAACAATAGGAGCAAGCGTGGCTGTGCGGTATGAAGTTTGCTTCCCAACCACACGGTTTCAGGTTCATCCCCACTTCGTCGCACCTTGGGCAGGTGTCTTCTACTATAGCCTCGGGCCGACCAAAGCCTTGTAAGTGGATTTGGTAGACAGAAACTGAAAGAAGTCTGTCGCGTGCGCGCGCGTGTTTTCCCCATTGCACCACTTGACAACCGGTGTTTATGTCTCTGTAACTTAAAAGTTAGTCAACAGAGACAGATAGAATAAGTACTAGGCTTAAAAAAATAAAATAAAATAAAAAAAACAGGGCTGGGATCGATTTGTTCAACTAAAAATATCTTCCAGGTGGTACTGCAGTTTTATTGACTGAAACAAGTAAAAGATAAAAAAAAAAGAAAGAAAAAAAAGAAAGATTACAAAGTGTTTGTAAAAGCTTCTGCGCACAAATGCGTAGGGAAACTTATCAACAAGAAATATACTGTATAATTAAGATCCCTTGATTAAGAACATGGATAGAAATTATCGAAATGAATGCATACAGTTCTTGAAATGACCAATAGTTGGTCGAAACCTTGCACCGTTTCGGCTGTAAAAAGAAACTTTCAATAGCATTCATGTTATAAGAATCAGTTCAGACGAACAGGTGAGTAAATTAGAAAATAAAAAGAGAATTATAAAAAACAAAAACTTCTCTTTGGTTTGGTGTATATAGAAAAAGTGAAGCAGAAATGGGCCATGTTCTTTTAGTATATGAATTTATAAGCTTCTTTTAATTTGGTAGAGATAAAAGAATCCCTGAGATGCACTGATTTGACATACGAGAACCGGTTTTAATCTTGATTCTAGTCAGGCTCCGCTTTATTCCTATCTTATTCTTTCTCTTTACCTCACTTTGTCCCACTCGCGTTTCTCTCTCCCTCTGGGAGAAATCGGCTGTGATTAGACATAGAGAAGAAGAGGTTCAACCAGGTTTATAAAATGCTGTTTCCCCACCCGACGCTAAGACCAGCCGTATATTATACGACAATGCTTCTACGACTCCATATAGAAAGAAAAGCCCCCACCGAGAAAGGAAAGAAAGAAGGAAAGAAGGGAGGGCAGCAGGAAGAAAGGCAGGAATACTTACTTCCAGGTATTTCAACGTTCATTAAGTATTTATCATACTTAATATCCCTTCGGTAACGGTTCAATCCATCGGGCGTAGTGTCTAGTATAAAAAGATTTTAAAAAATTAAAAAACAACATACAAACAAAGAATTACGTAAAGAATAAAATGTTTTGAATGACACAACAATGCACTATGATACAAACAATGGATTATAACCACTGTTGTAATTTAATCATCCATAGTCTATACACAGGCTAGGGCCCCAAATTAACAACATTACAACGAAAGCTTTCCCGATAAGCGCGAGCTCTCCCATCGGGTGAAGCTATAGCGTTACTTCGTTCTGTTTTTATCATGCTGTTTCCTTGACAGAGATACTGGGGTAGTTTGTCATTGCCTTTCCCAACTGGATGGCCGTTGGCTCACAGGAAAGTCATCTACCTTTCAACAGGTCTTGTTTTAAACCCTCTTGGCTGTCAGGACACTCTCTTCACAAAAGTAGCAAGCCGCTTGCGGTATAACTGAAATATTCCCGAGCTTATTCTAGTTTTCACCCTTTTGAATGAAAAAGGTTCTCTCATTTCTCTTGATAAAAAACTCTGAATTATTATAGGTTTCTCTCATGGGAGAATCTTCACAGCAAGTTTATAAAATCCTCATCAGATATACCATAAACCTAACCGCATCTAATGTACTAAACAAGTACCTATATACTCACTTAGTACATGAGTCATTGTTAATAATAAAATTGGTATCGACTTTGTTATAAAATCGCACGATATCTAGATGGTCTAATTGAAGTTCAGACTGTCTGCATCAGAGGTGAATGACTTGCCTAATATTATAATCTATTATTGAGAAATTATTTTAACTTCTTATATATACTAAGATCTTGCATCTTCCTGTCTTACAAAATTTGTAGAAATTACTCTTAGGAGAAACATGCCGTGGCATTGGTAGCAGGACACGATATCGATATTCACTTGCCTACTCGTCAGGCCTGATGTCCCAGTAAGGAGTTTGCTTCTCAACTACTTAGTTCCGGGTTCAGTCCCACTGCGTCGCACATTGAGCAAGTGTCTTCTACTGTAGCCTCGGGCCGACCAAGGCCCTGTGATCATATCTGGTAGGCGGAAACTGAGAGAAGCCCGTCGTATATGTGTGTGTATGTGTGTTTGTCCCCCATCCCACCGCTTGACAAACCGTAACTTAGCGCTTCGGCAAAATACACCGATAGAATAAGTACCAGGCTTTTAAAAACTAAGCACTGGGGTCGATCCGTTTGACTAAAATTCTTCAAAGCGGTACCCCAGCATGGCCACGGTCTGATGACAGAAACAAGTAAAGGATAAAAGAACACTTTACTGCCATTGGAATCTACCAGTCTCTTATTCTAGAATTTTCTTTGAGTTTGGCAATTTCTAGTCTTGTGCTGGCAGGTGCATGGCTATGGTTAAGAAGCATGTTTTGCAAGCACATAGTTTGGATTCAGTCCCACTGTGCAAAATTTGGGCGTCTGTTTTCTACTATAGGCCCGGGCTGACCCATGCTTTGTGAGTGATTTTGATAGACGGAAACTGTCTGGAAGCTCGTTGTATATAGTATATATATGTGTGTGTATGTGTAGGTGTGAGTGTGTGTGTGTGTCTGCCTGTCTGTCTTTGTGTCGTTGTTTGTTGACGTCTCCGTAACGGAGCGGTTGGCTCTGCTAAAAAGACGAAAAAACGTAAATACAAAACTTTTAAAAAATGTACTGGGAACGATTTGTTCGACTAAACCCTTCAAGATGATGCCTCAGCATGGCCGCAGTCCAATGACCGAAACAAGTAAAAGACAGAAGTGAAAGATAAAAAAAAACTGGCTTGAGAGGAGAGTAGAAGTCATGTTGTATCGACTAAATGTGAACATAGTTTGTCACTTCTTGCATTACAAATCGCGTGTTAGTCACACATGAAAGAAATACAGCGGAAGCTCGGTTTACGAATGCCTCTCATCACAAATAAATCGATTTACGAACAATTTTTCAAATATAAAGTCTCGGGGTGACGAACGGTGTCTCGAATAACAAACACGCAAGCCAGGAACAAATGTTGGCGACAAAGCTGGAAGTATCAGAAAGAGAATGTTGGTTGTTGTCTAACTTTGGCTCAGTGGACATACCCGCTCGAATTCGCCATGCCTTCTCTTGAATTTCTTAAGGGAAAAATAGTTTCGGTGGACGAACATTTCGGGTGACGAACGACCTTCAGGAACGAATTAATTTCGGAAACCGAGGTTCCAAATTCTACCAAGTCAAAATTCTACTTACTCTGACAGAAGACAACGGCACACAGGCAGCTAACTAGGAGCAATACAATCTTCATGGTGAGAGTTCACTGAAAGAAGAATGTACCACAGACTAACAGACTTCTCTTTATATAGAAAAATATTCTTGACAAAGGGATTATGTAAGCTTTATGAAATTCTTTAAAATATCTAAAAAATATATTCAATTTTATTTAACGAAGATTTATGAAGTCCACAACACCTGTGAATGAATGCGATAACGAAGACAATTGCTTAGACACAAATATGAAGCTTAAACAGGATTAAGTTGTCAATGTTTAAGAATATTTCCTTAAATTTGGTTCATTACTTATTTGTGAATTAGCTGTGATCAGATTAAAATCAATATGCTATAAGCTTCTACCTGTTAACGTATTTTAAGTATTTACCCATCTTCTGTCATAAAACTCCAGCCACTTCACTGTTATCAAATACAAGGAAAATCTAACAGGTTTAATACGAATATAATCGAATGTGTTATCTCCTTAGTGAATTAATCGATGAAACATGTAGTAACAGTTGTTGTGATGGTGGTGGTGATAATAGTGGTGGTGGTGTTGGTGGTTTAGCCCTAGGCGGACTCTAATTGGGCAGACCTATGATTAGGTAAATTTTTCTTCTTTGAAGTCTTCTCGTTTTACCTTTGATGCTCTCAGTGGCAATTTGCCCCTTTTGCTCATTTCCCATCCCTATCTGGTCCTCATAAGATGATGAGACAGTACTGCTCGGGTAGAAGCTCTGTCGTTATTCGCTTCTGAAACTGAGGGTAAAGCAGTTTTCCAGCAGCCTTCGGAACTATAATTGGTGGTTCGACTAGCGACACTACTCGGCTTGCTACCGTTACCTGACCCTTCTGTACCTTCTACAGAGCTTGCTCTATTGCAACCATTTTGACCAATGTTTCCTATCCGAGGATAACTTCATCCTTTCTTCCCTCTAGTTACGAAGGTCGTGAAAATAATTTGGTGGTGCTTCTCATAATGGATGGTCGAGGTTCTTACGTTCGCTAATATTGTTATAAAATAAATAGGAACGCCAATCTCATGAAAAAAGAATAGTTTAGTTAGTGTTAGCATATTTCAGGTCGGGTTTATCAAAAGCTACCAGGAGCTGATGATGTGATAGTAATTCTTTCTGCGATTGGCACAGGGCTAGAAATTTTGGGGAAGTGGGCTAGTCGATTGCATGGAACCTGGTGCGCGACTAGTGCTTATTTTAACAACCTCCAAAGGATTAAAGGCAAAGTTGACCTCAGCGAGATTTGAACCGAGATCGTAGAGCCGGAAGAACTGCCGCTAAACATTTCGGAGAGCGTGATAGCGATGCTACCAGCTCGCTGCCTTATAATGAGGTGATAATGGTTTCAAATTTTGGCACAGGGCCAGCAGCTTTTGAGGGAAGGGAAAAGTCGGATACGTTGACCAAAATGTTCAACTGGTACTTATTTTATCGACCCCGAAAGGATAATAGGCAAAGTCGACCTCGGTGGAATTTGAATTCAGAACATAAAGACATGAAATGCCGCTAAGTATTTTATCCGGTGTGCAAACGGTTCTGCTAGCTTGCCGCCTTAGATAATAATACCAAAACATATCCAGGGTTATCTCCCGTACTTGATGCAAACACACCGAAATAACGGTGCTCATTAATATAAATCTTTGCATTTTCACTTAAATATTTACAGATTTTTTAATGCTCTCTCTATCAAATGTTGGCACGAACTTTAACATGGGCGCAGACATTACTGTATAACTAATAACTTGCTTCACAACTATGGGCTTTCGAGTTCGATACTACTGTGCAGTAGCCTTGACAAATCTCTCCTACCACTAACTCGGGTCGACCAAACCTTTGAAAGAGACATTTTGGCAGATAGAAACGGCATGGAAGACCATGTGGACTTAATCTTTTACTTGGCTTATTTCCATTACCTGGCCCTTCAGCACCTTCTACAGAGCTTGCTCTATTGCAAACATTTCGACCAGGGTTTCGTATCTGAGGATAATTTCATCCCTTCTTCCCTCCAGTTACGAAGGCCGTGAAATAATTTGGTGATGCTTCTTATATAACAAAGCCATTATAAGAAAAAAAAATACAAAAGACTGTTATATTCAAAATGTCATTATAGAAGTTTAATACGATGGTGAGTAGTTAGACAGAAAACCGACAGACAAAATGGTTTTCGGTATTCGTCTAAATATTTGAACGTTCTTATTTCGAATTATGCGGATGTGGAATTTGCTTTTTATTATTCTGGGGTCAATAAAGGTAGCAAACGGACAGACTCGTTAGCATTTCGTTCGTTTAGTTTTTTACGTTCTGAATTCAGATGCCGTTGAAGTCGACTTTGCCTTTTATCCTTTCGGAGTCGATAAAATAAGTACAAGTCGAGCGCTAGAGCTGATGACATCGACTTACACCTTTCCCTAAAATTGCTGGTTTTGTGCCAAAACTTAAAATCACTATTCTAAGGTCGATAAAATCGGTATCACTTGGATCTTCATGTGAGAAATTCCTGTCTGAGTTTCAGGTTTGGGAAATGTTGGGGTTTTTTTTTTCTGTACATACAAGCCGATCCTTTTCTCAACACAAATGTTACCTAAGAGAAAAGAAAGGCCAATAGAGTTTAACACTTGTTAATGAAGGCGGTGACGAATAGATACCGCAGTCGGTGGTGTGAGTGGCGATGCTACTGGGACAGCAGCCCCGGAACTGTGACCAACAGTGTTCCGTGGACTAAGGTCTGCTGCTCTCAACCGTTTTCTCATTTCCTACGTTTCTCCTGCTCTTCGGGTGAAAAATATTCCCAGCAGATCATGCCATTGCAGGGAAAGGAAAGGGCTGGTACCGTTTAGAAACTGTACTATCTCAGGCAGCCGAACAGATACAGACAAACGAACCAGCCAACCAACCAGCCAACCAGCCAGCCAGCCAGCTAGCCGGCCAACCAACCAACCAACCAACCAACCAGCCAACCAACCAGCCAACCAACCAGCTAGCCAACCAACCAACCAACCGACCAACCAGCCAGCCAACCAACCAAACCACCAACCAACCAACCAATCAACCAGCCAGCAAGCCAGTCGACCAACTAACCAGCAAGCCAACCAATCTCTCAAGTGGGTTGTCCCATAGCCCTATAGACTCGGATTTCTACATCTCCCCAACCGAAATAGATATACATCATGGTAAGTCATGCTTTAGTGAGTCAATAATAGAAAAATAAAATTTCAAAAGTATCTGAAACGAATGATCTTTTTGCTTGTCATAAATTAGACATACATCTGTCGACACCAGCGAGCTGTTACCACCTACTGAAAAAATATTAAAAAATTTTAAATACAAAAAAAAAACCCCAAAACACATAATCCCGAATATTGTTTTCTTCATATTCTTTTTTTTTTTTTTTTTTACTCTTTCACTTGTTTCAATCATTTGACTGCGGCCATGCTGGAGCACCGCCTTGAAGAAATCGACTTATGCTTTGCAAGCCTTGTACTTATTCTTTCGGTCTCTTTTGCCGAACCGCTAAGTTACGGGGGACATAAACACACCAGCATCGGTTGTCAAGCGATGGGGCACACACACACACACACACACACACACACAAGCACACGCACGCACACACATATATTTACGACGATCTTCTTTCAGTTTCCGTCTACCAAATCCATTCACAAGGCCTAGGTCGGCCCGAGGCTATAATAGAAGACACTTGCCCAAGATGCCACGCAGCGGGACTGAACCCGGAACCGTGCGGTTGGGAAGCAAGCTTCTTATCACACAACCACGCCAATTTTTTTTTGTATATATATGTTTCAGCCCTAAGGCTGTGGGTATGCTGGATCAGTTATTATTATTATTATTATTATTTCTCATTATTACAGGTTTTGTTGGAGCTCCTGGAGTCTTATATTATTAATATTATTATTATCGTTGTTGTTGTTGTTATTTACTTTTAATCTGCATGTTTGTTACAATCACTTGTCGAGACACACTCAGCATCCTGAGGCGAGATCAGATGTTACAGTCTAACTGAAAGCTTGGGGAGGGGAAGTGGCAGGGGCAGTAGCGAAATAGCTTCATGTAATACAACACAGACATTTAAATGGATAGGGGTTTTCTGTTATTCTATTGCCTAGTGATTGTATAGGGCATAACTTCCTAAGGTTTTCTCTACAGATTTTTATATAGTAATTTAAGCCAGCACTGAATAATGAAATACAATGTCCCTACCAGTAATTAATATGTATACGGTTTGCATTGTGTGCTGTTTGATCTATGCTATTGAATAGAAAGTGTCTTGTGAAGGATATGGACCATGCCTACCGTAGCTATTAATTAGTCTGTGCTTAATATGGCAAGCTCTAGTATTGTTTGTACGTTTTAGCATATCAACTGCGCCAATTATTAATAGTACTGCTTTCACTTTCATGCTCCACATCTGGTTTATTTCAGTTTCAAGATCCCTCAACTGTGATAATCTTTCCACCTTCTTAAAAGAACAGACATTTTTCTTCAAGTATTTATAATAATTCTCGTAATATCAGTACAGTTTACCTTGTACTCCTTGTCTATGCAGACATATTGCAAATGACTGAAGACATGTCCCAGTCATGTACCGCGTTTGATGAGTTTTTTTTTTTACACTTACCGGATTTGCCGATGTATATGACACGCTTTTTTTTTAAATTTTAAATGTATCCAAAATTGCCATGCGTCTAATGCAGCCGTATTAGACGCATGGCAATGGATACCTGAGCACCATAGACTAAGGAACAAGATGAACATAATCCCACTAGACACAATAATTGTTACTGCTAATAAAATAGTGAAAGCAAACCAAAATTCCACAGTCAACACAAATTTAGGGAAACTTGCCCATAGTCGGTCGGTAATTATGAGGGAAGGTTACATAATTTCACTGTACTTATCTCCTTCCTCAGCAAACATAACCCACACCTGATATATGTCTAACATTATTTAATGATTGTGTGACATTTAAGAAACATCTTTTAATTGTCTTAATAAAAAAAAAAATTCTCTTACAAATGTTACACTTTCACCTGCCTTTTAGCTATTTGGAATGAGTGGATGACAACAAAATCATAACGGCGGAGCACAATTCAGGCAGCCGATCTCAATAACACAAAATATCGTAGCCAAAAATATGAGTTTTACATCTTAAACCATAACATAAACAGTTACACAGTTGAAATGGAGGAAGATAAAGTTGAAAGATGTAGTTTATGTATAATGAATTTATGCTTTGTACTTTGAGGTCGATAAAATAAGTATCAGTTGATCACTGGGGTCGATGTAATCGATTTATCCATTCACCTGAAATTGCTGACCTTGTGCCAAAATTTGAAGCCAATATTTACAAGCCGTTTTATTTTAGTGTTTGTTCGTGGCGTTTGTAGTCATTGGTTGTTTCATTCAACAAATTTGTCAAAGGAAACAAAGTTAGGTATAAGAGCAGGGGAGATAATAAATAAGCCGAGATTACTCTTAAGTGCAGGGCTGTCTTTGTCTTCTCTTGTCTACTTTAGTACTGCACGATTGATGTATTTTGTTAATAAACGATAAACGTCGCCCTTTCAAAGCCTAGCCAGGCTCATGGACCCGGTTTCCCTGTTTCTATGGCTATGTGTTCCCCCCAGCTGGACAGGACGCCAGTCCATCGCAGCGTTACTCAAGAAACAGGAAGAAAGAGTGAGAGAAAGTTTGGGCAAAAGAGTGCAACAGGGGTCACCCCCCCCCTGCCGGAGCCTCGTGGAGCTAAGGTGTTTTCGCTCAATAAACACTCACGACGCCCGGTCTGGGAATCGAAACCGCGAGTCCGCTGCCCAAACCACTGGGCCATTGCGCCTCCACATTTTGTTTATACTAAAGCGAATTATTTATGTGTTCGTGTGGAGCGGAGTGGAGAGTTTCAAGCATTCACGACTGTGGAATCTAAATTTTTTTCGGTAGTCAATTTAGGCCGAGTTGTGGCTTTCTTTTCCTCTGGTTGTTGTCTTTTATAAGATCTCGATTCACTCTTTGTTGCTTTTTGGTTCAACACTTCTTACCATCGTACTTTCTGCTCCTCTGGTAACATGATATTGCTCTCCAGGTGAGTAACCAGCTTACTGTAGAATATGGATAAAGCATTTCGTTTTTTGTAGGTAAGCAAGTTATAGGCTTATGATTCGGGCGACCGTGGGGTGTCTCAGGTATTCTTGTTTTGGAGAATAAATACTGTTTACTTTTCCAGTAGGGTCAACATTCGCAAGTGGATTATGCATGCAGTGCAATTATATAGCGTGGAGGCGCAATGGCCCAATGGTTAGGACAGCGGACTCGCGGTCATAGGATCGCGGTTTCGATTCCCAGACCGGGCATTGTGAGTGTTTATTGAGCGAAAACACCTAAAGCCCCACGAGGCTCCAGCAGGGGATGGTGGCGAACCCTGCTGTACTCTTTCACCACAACTTTCTCTCACTCTTTCTTTCTGTTTCTGTTGTGCCTGTAATTCAAAGGGTCAGCCTTGTCACACTGTGTCACGCTGAATATCCCCGAGAACTACGTTAAGGGTGCACGTGTCTGTGGAGTGCTCAGCCACTTGCACGTTAATTTCACGAGCAGGCTGTTCCGTTGATCGGATCAACTGGAACCCTCGTCGTCGTAAGCGACGGAGTGCCAACAACAACAAGCTACTATATATTTAATCCTTTACCCCCTCTAATCTATTGTGCTTTTGGTTTGTATTATTACTAAATTATTTTATTTTATATTTCATTCCAGCAGTTTTGAATTCTCATAGGTGTGTTTATGTTTTCTAATGTCAAGATTTTTCTTTGTTTCTTTTTTGTCAGTAAATTAATTATTCTTGACGGTTTTATTTATTTATTCATTCATTTATTTGCTAATATCCCTGTAAAATGTGTCGGCATTAAAATTCACTTAAAATTTAATTGAAATTAGTTTCAAGTCTTTTGTTTTCATGGAAGAAGCGTTCAGGTTTTTTGGAGCATCTTTTTCTGCACGCTTTTGTTGATCACCACCACCACCTTCTTCTTCTTCTTCTTCAAACGTAATACTGGTGTTTGTTCTATCGACCATTGCAGGGAAATAAAGCAAAGTAAACTGAACAGGTGTTTCTCTCTCTCTTTGTGAAATTCTAGATTTTTCTATGAATAAACGAAATAAAAGAAACTCTTATGAGATAAGAGATGATGACATAAATACTGTTGCATGTTTATGATTTATGTGCAGCGTAAACAAATTTATCCCCAGTGCACCGCATGCATTGGCATGCTCGATATTCAATACGAACTTATTGATAGAGTATTACATAAATCTATCATATGTAGGCGCAGGCATGGCTGTGTGGTTAAGAAGCTCGCTTTGCAACCACGTGGTTCAGTCCCATTGCCCGGCACCTTGGGCAAGTGTATTCTACTATAAATAAAGGCCGGACAATACCTTGTGAGTGAATTTGGTAGACGGAAACTGAGTGGAATCCCGTCGTGTGTGTGTGTGTGTGTGTCATTGTGGTTGTCCCCCATTTACGGCTTGACAACCGGTTTTGATATCTTTACGTTCCCATAAGACCGATAGGAATTTGAACTGAGAGCTAGACGAAATGTTGCTAAGTATTTTGTCCGACCCGCTGACGATTCTGACATCTCGCCGCCACGCAAATAATTATCAATAAAATAAGACAGATAACAGATTACCAGACTAACAATAGCGTAAGTAGAATGATCTCTTTTCCTTGGGACTGGTTAATCTCGTACCTCCACTAATCCAGCACTCTGACTCCTTGTCTTTCCACCGTTCGTCTCTCTTAATGTATCCACTCCCTCGCTCAGGAATGAATCACCATTCCCAGGCATTTCTCTTCTCGAACATCGGCTTTCTGTTTACGTCCCCGTAACATTAGCGGTTTGGCAAACAGACCGTTAAAATAAGTGCTAGGCTTTACAAAGAATAAGTCCTGGGGTCGATTTGTTCGACTAAAGGCGGTGCTCCAGCACAGCCGCAGTCAAATGACTGAAACAAGTAAAAGAATAAAAGAATATATATATATATATATGTTATATTATTTTATATTATATTATATTACAAGGAATATAACGACCTTGGTACCCACGTACCCTTACCTACATATCCACCACCATCATAAATTTTAATCCATAGCAGTTGACAGAACAATGAAATATATCTATTAAAAAAAACGCATGCTCGCACAAGCACATCCTACGCAGTCACATACGCGAACCCACACCACCATACAGACGCACATCTCACCACATCTACGCACATCTCACCACATCTACGCACACCACACAGAAACACGATAACACAGGCTAGTATGTACAAGCACATACATAACTTAGGTTTACACAAGTACTCACTACCGCCACCGCCACCGCCATCATCATCATAAATTAATCAATTTCGTCATTGATTTATATTACGACAGTTTCATGAATGACTAACTTGAACTCTGGTGGATTTCAATGCAGAGTGCAGGGAATCGGAACGAAACACAGCAAGGCTTTCTAGGAAGTTGGTCAGCAAGAAAAGAAAAGGACCTTGCGTTAGAAGGAAAACAAAAGAACGTCAACGGTGAGTGTGAAACGAATCTGAGTGAGTTAAACAGAAACAACTGACGACTTTAAGCCCTGAGGTACGTAGAGTAATAAACCTTTGATAGATGTATTCTCGTCTTCACTAGTTTGTTTGAGTATAGCTTAACAAAGCTATACACGGACTTTTTCTTTTTGTTGTTTCATGCGCCTGAACAGCATGTACTCTCGCTCCAAACTTCAATTTTTTAAAATTAAAATATTTTTGGAATATATTTCTAAAATTTATTTTTAAATCTTTAAAGTTCTTTTAAATCGTCTTAAGTCATCTTCTGAAGAAAGAAAAGTGGATAACTGAGACGGATGGAAATGGTTCGCCCCATTTCATACCACATGTTCTTGAAACTGGATTTATCTTTGGAATCCTCTTAAATTCATTTTGAACCACTCTTTCATCGATTTGATAATTTCGATTAATGCAATATCGACCTTGCATATATAATAGTTTTCTCATTGATTTCAAACACGGGCATACAATTTCATACGATGTCATGCGAGTTTATTTATGTTTTATATCTTATATTGTATCTACATATTTATATTTACGTATATTTTTATGAAGCATTCCGATGTTGAGAAATCTACTGAGAAATAAATTCTGAATCCTGAAATTTGTTCTCTTTTTATCAATCTCTATATTTCATGTTGCTCTATTAATTAAACCGCTAAGTTGTTGTGTACAGGGACTTATTCTCCTTTCTATCTGATTATATATTGTGTATATATATATATATACACACAAACGTACATACGTAATGTATGTATGTATGTATGTATGTATGTATGTACGTATATTTATTCTCATTGATTTAACATAAAGAATAAGAGTCAAATCGACATTTTCTTGTTTTGTTTTTTCTGTTTTTCTTTTCGTTTTATTTTTTATCCCGATACTATGCAGTTTACTATCAATCACCATCGTCATCATCACCACCACCACCATCATCATCATCAATGACATTATCATTACCATGGTGAAATGGCATATTCGGTAGAGCAACGGACAGAATACCTATACGTTCTTTTGTTCGAATCACGCTGACGTTAGCTTTGCCCATTATTCTTCAGGACGTGAATGAGAGGGTTCGATAAAATAGAATATCAGCAAAGAAAATCGATCGATTCGTGGCCTTGTATCTATGATAATAAAAAAAAATCAATATTGATGATGATGGTGACGATAATGATAATGATAATGATGATGATGATGATGATGATGATGATGATAATGATGACGTCGACATCAGCAATGATGATGCTGGTGATAGATGAAGATGATGATGATGAGGAGGAGGAAGGGAGGATGATGATAATGATGACGATGATGATGAAAATTATGGTGGCGGTGGTAATGATGGTTTGTGTTAGCGACGACGATGATGATGATTAATCATTATTTTCATCATCGTCGCGATTAGACTTCGATTTTAAATTTAGATCGCTATATAGTCTGACTCAAACTTTTTCAAACAGCCTGAAGAACATGTACATCATTTTCTAATCCCTCCTCGTAGACATCACAGAGGTTTAGATCAGAATAGACCCAAAATAACATCCGGGTCTGATAGCATCATTATAAGAGGGAGTGGAAAAACGTCCAGTTTGGGTGGGGCATTGAGCCAGGAAACTTGCTTAATCTAGCCACGTAGCTTTGTGATTGATGGGTATTAAGCCTAACTTACATCGATATTCATGATTCAACCAAGAGAATATTCTTTTCTACTCTAGGCACAAGGCCCGAAAATTTTGGGGAAGGGGGCCAGTCGATTAGATCGACCCAGTCGATTAGATCGAAGTCGATCTCGGCGGAATTTGAACTCGGAAGTAAAGACTGGCGAAATACCGCTAAGCATTTTGCCCGGCGTGCTCACGAACCAGTAAATATAATCCTTTCTACTATCGGCACAAGGCCTGAAATTTAAGGGAGGAGGATAATCGATTACATCGACCCCAGCGCGTAACTGGTACTTAATTTATCGAGCCCGAAAGAATGAAAGGCAAAGTCGACGGCAGTGAAAATATTCTTTTCTACTCTAGGCACAATGCCCGAAATTTTGGGGGAGGGGGCCAGTCGATTAGATCGACCCAGACGCAACTGGTACTTAATTTATCGATCCCGAAATATGATGAAAGGCAAAGTCGACCTCGGCGGAATTTGAACTCAGAACATAAAGACAGACGAAATACCTCCACCTATCGTGGGAGGATTTTCACCTCTCGTGATAGTCGGGGGATTACTGTATTATCGTTAATAGAGCGGTGAGCTGGCAGAATCGTTAGCACGTCGGGCAAAATGTTTAGCGGTATTTCGTCCGTCTTTACGTTTTCAGTTCAAATTCCGCTGAAGCCGACTTTACCTTTCATCCTTTCTGGGTCGATAAGATAAAGTACCAGTTGAGCACTGGGATCGATGAAATCGACTTACCCCTCCCACAAAATTTCAGACCTTGTGCTTAAAGCTGAAAGGATTACTATTAAGGCGTTGAACTGGTAGAATCGTTGGCACATCGGACAAAATGTTCAGCGGCATTTCTTCTGATGTATTACTTTCTGAATTTGTGCCTCAACGAAGACGGAGAAGAAGAAGACGTGTTATTTGTGCCTTTTTTTATATCAATGCTGAAAATATGAGGAAGCCATTGTAACTGTCTCTGTCGACTCACAAATAAGAACTTTGAAGACATATTTTCGTAGATCGCAGAAACGAGACATAAATAGAAAGGAGCAAGAGTGAACTGGTATCTTTGAATGGACCTTTTTTTTCGTTACGAACCATCGAGGAAAGGTCTAGAACAGAAGTTTGCGATTAGCTTTTGACTTCATGAGGCAATGTAAATAAATAAAAAATTAAAAAAACTCACTTCACAACTTTTAGCTTTTAATTGTTTTAGTCATGGATTGCGGCCATGCTGGAGCATCACCTTGAAGGATTTTAGTCGAACGAAGCAATGCCTGTACTTATGTTTTTTTTTTTTTTTTTGTTTTCGAGATCGACTTTGCCTTTCATTCTGCCGGAGTCGATGTAATAAATACCAGTCAAGCGCTAGAGTCAATGTAATTGACTTGTCCCCCAACCCTCCGCCTTGAAATCGCTGGCCTTGAGCTGAAATGAAACCATTAAAGGCTGACAGAGCCATTAGCACGATGGACAAAAAAAAAAAAAAAATGCTTAGCGACATTTTTTCCGACTCTTTACGTTCTGAACACAAACACTGCCAAGGTCAATATCGCCTTTCATCATTTAGAAGTTGATAAAATAAAGTAACAGTTTAGCACTTAGATCGTTATAATCGACTAACCTAATCTCCCTAAAATCGTTGACTAATGCCAAAATTAGAAAAAAAACATTATCATCACTATTTTCAGATAGAGTGTTTCTTTTATTCTTTTACTTGTTTCAGTCTGCGGCCATGCTGGAGCACCGCCTTTAGTCGAGCAAATTGACCCCAGGATTTATTATTTGTAAGCCTAGTACTTATTATACCGTCACTTTTGCCGAACCGCTAAGTTACGGAACGTAAACACACCAACATCTGTTGTCAAGTGATGGTGAGGGGAGGGGGACAAACACAGAAACACGCACACACACACACACACACACATATATATATATATATAAGACACTTGCTCAAGGTGCCACGCAGTGGGACTGAACCCTAAGCCATGTGCTTGGGAAGCAAGCTTCATTGATAAAAAAAAAACAAAAAACAAATACCTCGTCTTCTCCTTCTTCGTTTAGGCACGAACCAAGATACGCTCTTACAACATTGGTAATAATGGTTTCAAATTTTGGCACAAGACCAGCTATTTTAGAGGAAGACGGCTAGTCGATCACATCGACTCCAATGCTCAACTGGTACTTATTTTATCGACCTTGAAAGGATCAAAGGCAAAGTCGATATCGGCGGAATTCGAACTCAGGGTATAAACTGGTGGAAGAAATGCTTCTC
The DNA here is from genome assembly GCF_046866305.1 of Octopus bimaculoides. NCBI lineage: Eukaryota > Metazoa > Mollusca > Cephalopoda > Octopoda > Octopodidae > Octopus > Octopus bimaculoides. The sequence goes on along the minus strand of NC_142945.1, from coordinate 11,009,244 downwards.
AGCACATCGTCTGATGTGCTGACGATTTTACCAGCTCACCAATAATGACTAATAAATTTTGACTTCATTCGCAAGAACAGTGGCCTGTTTTGGTTTTTGTTAGAAAGCTTTCTTTTGTTTTTTTTTTCGTGTTTTGTATCATACTTTTTTCAGTTCGTGTGTATGAAGAATATTCTGGAAGGCAGTTACATACAAGAACATTATCTTTATGATTGCCTATACAATTCAATGTGGAGGCGCAATGGCCCAGTGGTTAGGGCAACGGACTCGTGGTCGAAGGATCGCCGTTTCGATTCCCAGACCGGGTGTTGTGAGCGCTTATCGAGCGAAAATACCTAAAGCTCCACGAGGCTCCGGCAGTGGGGGGTGGCGACCCCTGTTGTACTCTTTCGCCCCGACTTTCTCTCACTCTTTCTTCCTGTTTCTTGGGTAACGCTGCGATGGACTGGCGTCCCGTCCAGCTGGAGGGAACACATACACCGTAGAAACCGGGAAACCAGGCCCACGAGCCTGGCTAGGCTTTAGAAGGGCGGAAAAAAAGTACAATTCAATACCTCAATATTTATTGTTGTCATTGCTGCTGAGGATGATGATGATGATGACGCCAACAACCAGAGGTGATGATGGTGACGACGATGATGATGATGATGATGATGATAACGACGGCGACGAAGGTGGTGGGGTTGATGCTAAGGCTCTTGAAAATGAAAATGTGGACCAAACAAGTTAATTTATTTTTTCTTTTCTTTCCTTTTCTTTCTTTTTCTTTCCCTAATGTATTATGTACTACGCTGACTGATATAAGTATTTGGGTCAGTCGTTAGATTGCCAGTTAGAATGCCTTGCGTTCTGAGTTCAGATCCCGCATTAACCAATGTTATATCTTTAATTCATTGAGAGTTAAACAATAATATTGTTATTGATAACGCAATTTAATTTCTGTTCTTTTATTTGTTTTGGTCATTGGACTGCGGCCATGCTGGTCACTGGCTTGTTTGTCTAAAGTTCACCATAAATGTATTCCACTGCTCTCTCTCTCGCTCATTCTCTCTCTCTCTCTCTCTCTCTCTCTCTCTCTCTCTCTCTCTCTCTCTCTCTCTCTCTCTCTCTCCCTCTCTCTCTCCACATGTGTCTGCGTGTGTGCATGTATACTTATAAAAATACATACATACATATATAGCGCGAAACCGATTGGTAAGATCGGCCGTAATGAATATATAATACTGTACATTTCGGATTATGTGTGTGTGTGTGTCGCTTACATTGACCTCCAGTGCTCAACTGGTACTTATTTTATCGACCCCCCGAAAAGATGAAAAGAAAAGTCGACCCCAGCGGCATAGAACCCGAAACGTAAAGATTGAGGAAATGTCGCTAAGTATTTTGCGCGGCGTGCTAACGAATCAGTAACTGTAATATTGGTTTCATTTTGGCACAAGGCCGGCAAGTTTGAGGGAGGGGTGTGTCGATTACATTGACCCCCCAATACTCAACTGGTACTTATTTTATCAACCCCGAAAAGACGAAAGGAAAAATCGACCTCGGCAGCATTTGAAGCCCGAACGTAAAGACTGACGAAATACCGCTAAGCATTTTGTACGGCGTGCTAACGAACCAATCTTTTTCTACTATCGGCACAAGGCCTGAAATTTAAGGGAGGAGGAGGATAATCGATTACATCGACCCCAGCGCGTAACTGGTACTTAATTTATCGACCCCGTAAGGATGAAAGGCAAAGTCGACTTCGGCGGAATTTGAACTCAGAACGTAGCGACGGGCGAAATACCGCTAAGCATTTCGTCCAGCGTGCTAACGATTCTGCCAGCTCGCTGCCTCAGTAAATATAATACTTAACGCTCCAGTTTGTCTATTGTCTCCACGTTCTGATTTCAAATTTCGCCGAGCTCCAGTTTGCCTTTCATCTTTTCGGGGTCGAGAACATAAGTACCTGTTGATCTCTGGGTTCGATGTAATCGGCTTACCCCTCACCCGAAAATAGCCCTTGGGGGTCCATATAAGATTTTGTTGTTAGAATTTCTGTGCAATAACTGGGCTCTATTTCTACAATACACAAAATATTTTTTTAAAATTTTACTACAAATCTTAATATTTAATTGTAAAAATATAATAGGATTTTTAAAAAAACATGGAATGTTTATAAGGGTCCATCCCAAGTAAAATAAGAATCAGAGGGAGTCCAAAGGTGAAAAATCCACTGGTTTAGTCGAACACACCAATCCCAGTAACTTAAGTTTGGTACTTATTCTATCAGGGTCTGTTACCGAACCGCTAAGTTACAGGTACGTAAAAAAAAATGCCCAACACCAATTGTCAAGCGGGGCCCGCCCGCCCGCGCGCACGCACACACATACACACACACACAAATACAAACGATGGGCTTCCACACAGTTTCCTTCTAGCAAATTTACTAACAAGGCATTGGTCGGTCCGGGTTTATAGTAGAATAAATTTGTCCAAGATGCCACGATGTGGGATTGAACCCGAAACCACGCGGCTGCAAAGCGAGCTTCTAAACCACACATCCCCTACCTGTTATGTTTTTAATGGTATGTAGGATTACATTATATCACGTGTCCTTTCCTGATTTAAAGGTGACAGTGCATGTGCTTTGAAGAAGGAGATTTGACCGCAAGTCGAAATTTCATATAGAAGCTCAACATCCAACCGTGGATCGTATGGACAACATCGACAATAACAACAATAACAACACAAAGCCCCTTCTTGATTGCTGAGAAATCTGACGTAACTGGACCCGGAAGTGACGAACGATTACGTCACAGAAGCAGACACCTGCTTAGGTTGATGTTTTAGCCGAAGCCTGAAGCACTTTGTCATTACGCTGTGTTGCCTCTTCTCCCGCTCATACACACGCATTCTCACTTTTTCTCTCTATCAATGTATGTATAAGCAAGCGAACAGCAGTAAACAGATACCTATATAAAAGATAATAAATATATACACATATTATATATATATATATATATCTATAGATTTTATATGGTGTGTTTTCCGCCTTGCGCTGCTATTTTGCAAAAATTATCTTTATCGGTAAGTAAACGTTTATAACCAGTTACACAATTATTTTCCTACATACTCATGTTTCTTTTTGCTCTCACTCGGTAATATTAAGCAATATTGTATTGTGTATGTATCAGCACTATTATTATTATTATTATTATTATTATTATTATTTACGATGTAATAATATCAGTTTGAGGTGTGTTATTTCGTTGCACCTTATGTTTAACGTTCGTACAGCTGTTTTTGTTGATGATAAAGTAATTTTTTTTAATGTTCAAATGCTTTCTTTCGTGTTATTATCGTAAAGTATTATTGTTCTTGTTTTTGTGATAAATATTTTATGAATGTTATTACGATGAATTTTTGTTATTTATTGTATGTTTAGATGCTTCTCTGTTAGTCAGATTATATTTATGCGTATATAATGGTATGTTTTCTATTTTAAGATGACGATTGAAACCTTTTTTCAATTTAATTCATTATTTTTATCGGCTTAAGCCATTGTACTTACTATCTCCAACCTCTTGGGCCTTTATGGCCGATAAAAGAATGCTACCTTTTTTCTATTTTCCTTTAAAAACTTGTAGCGTTTTAACAGGTGACTTTACTGTTTCAATTATTATAAAAAATTGTTTTGCTATATAACTTCATTCATAGTTTGTTAAAACAATGAATCAAGAAAACTGACGAATATATACACTTGAGCGTATTTTAATATACGTTTCGTGTTAACATTTTTCTTTCTTTCTTTCATCAGAATTGAAAGATAAACATGAATGAACCGAACAAAAGGCAATAACAATGACAACAAGACGCTCGTTTGATTCACAAAGAGAATCTTGTTACTGAATGTTATTGTTTGAAAATTTTCCCATCTGTATGTTTTGTTTCCATACGTATTTCCTACGTCAGGGCCGGATTGAGTCCAACTGACACCCTAACTACAATCCAACAATGGTTCTTCTCATCGACCCTTCCATTGTCTTTCAGAGAAGACTTTAAGATAATAAATATTGAATTTGAAATACTTAATAGATCAACAGATTCAGTTTTCTAGATTATACCACAAGCTAGGCCTCTTTTTGTGGATGTGTATGTTATTTACTGAAACAACGGGAAAAGATGAAGATTTTCGTAACTTTCATAAAAAAAACAACCTGTTATATTATATCTTTTGCACCAAGGTAAATTCGACATTGAAAAAGAAGAAAATCTGTTGTACTTTCTTTCCTTTGTCCCCCAAGCATGTTGTTATTTTGTTTAACAATTTAATGTAGGTACATGCCTTACACAATGGACAAATTCGTTTATGGAAGATTCCAATGATTTTATGTTCTTTTATTTCTTAACCTTGTGTGTGTGTAATATATATATATAATCGTTTATATAATCGTTTGAAAACTTGGTCTTCAGTTCCATTCATTAACTCGCTTTGTAAAGGAAGAAAATAGCTGGACAAATCTACCCTAGAAAACGCTGACGTCCATCCTTATAAATACTCTTATTGTTGCTAAGTAGCACGTCACGTTTGATTGAGCAGGTCTACGTTCAGAGGTAATATGACCGTCCCGTCTTTATACAGATGTCTAAAAGTGCCATTTATGAAATATGTCGCTCTTATTTTTTCTCTCTCTTCCTAAAGGCGGTTTGGTGTTATTTGAGGAAGATTGACTGGTATTTCTAGCATGTCTAGCTACCACGTACTAGCGGCGAGCTCTTTCGTTTGCCAAAACAATCTAGTGGACTCCTTCACTTCCATTATATACACGGGAGACTCTAAGTGACCGCTTGCCTGGCTAGATATAAAAGCAAAGTCTCCCTTGATATTAAAAAAAGATAAAAAGAGATTAAAAAACCCCCATAAAAAGACAGTTTAATAATTAGATGAGATGGTTATGGTTGGAACGATTTGATTGCGGCACCCCTCCGGCAAAGCAGACCAGGGAGGTGGCCGGGGTGGGTTAACCCACCATCCTCACAACCTTGAAATGAAAAGCTAACAGTTTATAACTGGCAAACACGTGTCTAAGTCAATTAGCCTAAGTCGTTTACTAAGTAAATAAAATACAAATAATGCGAATTTAAAAATACATTTTTTTAATATAATTACCACAGCGTACACATTCCCAAAACAAAAAAAAAAGAAACAGGTAACAATAGATGTGAGAGAGAGTGTGTGTGTGTGTGTGTGTGTGTGTGTGTGTGTGTATATATATATATATATATATATATATATATATATATATATATATATACATACATGACATTTTAAATGACTTGATAAGCAAAATGTCAAATCCAAGACCTTGCTGCAGTGCGTCAAAAGAAATAGGAAAAAAAAAAATGTCATCGAGTTTTTATAAGAATTTATCACTGTATCTTTTGCTCTTATTAAACTCCTTGAACTTTGTCTGAAATTTCATTGTCTGTCGTAAACCTGGCCTTCACCGTACACGACTCTTTTATTCTCTTCGCCCATCTGTTTATCTTACTTTCTGTCTAACCTTGCGACTGTCTTACTCGTATGTCTTCATCTCTCTTCACGTTTCTGCATCCACCTTTAACAATAGCTGAGTATGGAGTTCAGAATTTCGCTTTGCAGCCACGTGGTTTCGAGTTCGGTCCCACTGCACGGTACCCAGGGGCAAGTGTATTCTACTATATAGCCCTGGGCTGACTAACGAATGATGTCGATTTAGTTGACAGAAACTGTAGAACGCCGTTGCGCGAGCTGTTTAGGTCCCCGAAAGTTTGCAGTTCGGCAAAAGAGACCGATAGAATAAGTACTAAACTTGAAAAAAATACTGAAGTCGGTTTTCTTTGACTAAACCCCCTCAAGGCTGTACCGTGTGTTTGTCCTCGATCCCCATTGGTCGACAACCGATGTTTGTTTGTTTACGTCCTCGATCCCCAGTGGTCGACAACCGAGGTTTGTTTGTTTACGTCCCGGTAACTTAGCAGTTCGGCAAAAGTATTCGATTGACTAAGTACCTGACTTAAAAGGAGTAAATACTCGGGATCGGTTTGTTCTACTAAACTAGTCGTGGGCAAATTGCGGCCCGCGGGACTTTCTGAAAAGTACGCCTAATGAAAAAAAATATCTTGAATTTCTTTTGGTAGTGTGGCTTGCCTGAAGAGGAGCCAGGTTTCACGTGGCCCACTTTTTGGAAAAGGTTGCCCATTTCCCTTCAGGACCGTGTTCCAGCATGGTCGCAGGCAATTGACTGAAACAAGAAATAGATTGGCGTAGCTGTATAGTAACAAGTTTGCTTCCGACCACATGGTAAAGGGTTCAGTTCCACTGCATGGCACCTTGGGCAAGTGCTTTTTGCTGTAACGTCGGGCCGGCCAAAACCTATTAGCAGATTTGGTTGACGGAAACTATGTGGAAGCCCGGCATGTATATTGTATGTGTTTTTGTGTCTGTGTCTGTGTTTGTCCCCCACTTGAAAACCGCTGTTGATGTGTTTACGTCCCCGTGACTGAGCGATTTGGCAAAGGAGACCTATAGAATAAGTACCGGGCTTTTGAAAAAGTAATTACCGTCGCAGATTCGTTCCACTAAACATTCTTCACGACGGTCCCAGCATGGCCGCAGTCTAATGCCTGTTAACAGTTAAAAGATAAAAAAGTAAATAAATGTATTTGTCTATCTCTCTATCTATGCCCCCCCCTCTCTCTCTCAATTTTACTCGCTGTGTAGTAACGCTGCTGGCGGTAGTAAGATGGCGTAGGAGGATTATAAATATATATATATACACATATATTTGGACTTTATAAAATGTCAAAAGATAGGATTGGATATAAAATACGAGGAAAAATAAATAGATGAACAACATGTATTAAGCTCTACACGGATGATGTAAAATTGCTTTTTATTCGCTGTCTGACATTTCGTGTTCAAATCCGCCTGGATAAATGTTATGAAATCTATTTACTGCCTTGGTTTTTTTTCATCTCATTCTGTCAAATTATATATATATATATATTGGCTTCTTCATGTATCTTGACCCATTAAGTCCCAGAGTATTTAATTTTTGAATATTACTTTTAAATTTTTACAGATGATTGAAAGAGGTTAAAATGAAAATAATAATTATTAAAGCTCCTTTCCTTCAAGTAGAAATGGAAATACTTGGTGTCCTATAAATAGGACACTGAGACAATGTGATATAGCTTATTTGATGTTCTCATTTAGAGTCCTATTTATAGGACAGTGGGACTTGATGGGTTAAGATGAATGTAGGCTGCCAACAGGCAGATGTTTGAACATCTCTGTTATTTTCTATCTTTTACTTGTTTCAGTCATTAGACTGAGGCCATGCTGGGGCAATGCCTTGAAGAATTTTTAGTCGAATGAATCGACTTCAGAATGTTTTTCGGTTGAATAAGCCCGGTATTTATTCTATCAGTCTTTTTTGTCGAATCACTAAGCTACAGGCACGTTAACAAACCAACACAGGTTTTTAAGCGATGATCTCTCTCTCTCTCACACATACACACACGTGTGTGACGGGCCTTTCTGTCTACCAAATCCGCACACAAGACTTTAGTCGACTCAGGATTATGGTAAAAAAAAAAAACACTTGCCCAAGGTGCCACGCAATGGGACTGAACCCTACACCATGTAGATGGGAAGCAAGCTTCTTAGTGCTTTGCAACATTTGTTCTAGTTCTCTTCACCTTCTGTTCAAATGTTGCCGAGATCAGCCTTTCCTGTCATCTTTTCGGGAGCGCTAAATAAAATACCTGTCACTCTCGGAGTCGTTTCTTTTCTCTCTCTCTCTCTCTCTCTCTCTCTCTCTCTCCTCTCCCCCTCTCTTTCTTTCCCTCCACTCTCAGAGAAAGATAAGATGGCGTCGTGTAAAGAAAATAATGAAAAACTTAAAAGAAAGAAACTGGAACAAGGTTACAAGAAACCACCTTTTCTATTCTCCCCCGGAAATTCCAAGATAAACACATATTACTTGTCAAAGATGTCACTAGAGGTCGTTCGTCAACTTGATGTGTCGCAAGGAAGGAAGGAGATGATTATATATGTAAAAAAATTATTATTAATTAGCGCAGGTGTAGCTGTGTGGTTTGAACTTTGCTTCCCAACCACATGGTTCCAGGTTCAGTCCCACTGTGTGACATATCTTCTACTACTATAGCCTCGGGCCGACCAAATCCTTGTGAGTGGATCTGGTGGACGGAAACTGAAAGAAACCCGTCGTGTGTCTATATATATACGTGTGTGTGTTTGTGTCTGTTTGACCCCCATCAACGATTAGCCACCGGTGTGTTTATGTCCCCGTAACGTAGCGGTTCGGCAAAAGAGTCCGACAAAATAAATATCAGGCTTAAAAAAAAGTACTGGGATCGACTCGTTCGGCTTAAATTCTTCAATGCGGTGCCCCAGCATGGCCGCTTACTAATGACTGGAACAATTAAGAGTTTTTTTTTTAATGCGCTGGCATAGTCGTATACATCGTAAAGCGGCCATTTGATAGAATTGTTAGTGTCGGATAAATTTGTTTGCGATAATCGTTCTGATTCTCTACGATTTGAGTTCAAATCTCACCGAGGTCAACTTTTCCTTTTATCCTTTCGAGATTGATGAGTGAGTGGAGCGCGTGGTTTAGTGGTTAGAGGTGTGTTGAACTCATGATCGTAAGATTGTGGTTTCGATTCCTGGACCGGGCGCGCGTTGTTTCTTGAGCAAAACACTTCATTTCACGTCGCTTCAGCCCGCTCAGCTGGCAAAAATCAGTAACCCCGCGACGAACCGGCATCCCGTCCAGGTGGGAAATATATACGTCATGGAAACCGGGAAACCGGCTCTTATGACTCCATTATGATTCAGGAAAGAACTTTACTACTTTTTTCGAGGTTAATGAAATATTAGTCTTATACTAAAGTTCATTGTTATCTCTCTCTCTCTCTCTCTGGAAGAAATCGACCGTGGTAAAGTCTGGAGAAGGATGGGTTTTTGCCAGATCTAAAATGTGAAAGACTCGCCATATGTCAAGACATCGAGGATCTGAGAAGCCAAGATAATGCAATATACATTATCAACTTTAGTATATGATCAGTATTTATTTTATTGCTCGCTGGGAAATAAAAAAAATAGCCGACACCCTATCGGGATTTGAATTCATCGTAAGTTATGAACTTCTTTACATTCGTCGTCTCTCTAACAAAGCAGTGCACTTTTATCATTTTGCTGATCACTTTTCGATGCTTGCTTGAGTCGGACGAACTTTGTTGAAGCAGGTTTTCTAGTGACGGATGCATTTCCCGTCACCAATCCTTAACTGTTTCCAAGTAAGGTAATATTTATGGCAAGGCGCCGAGTTGGTAGTAACGTTAGCACGCCGGGCGAAATGCTTAGCCGTATTTCGTCTGTCTTCACGTTCAAAGTTCAACTTTGCCTTTCATCCTTTCGGGGTCGATAGCTTAAGTACCAGTTGCATACTGGAGTCGATCTCTTCGATTGCCCCCCCCCCTTCTCCCAACAATTTTAGGCCTTGTGTCTAGAGTAGAAAAGAATATTTCTTTATGGCAAGACATGTTTTCTCAGAATATTGGAGGCCGCACCTCGAACAATTTTCGTCCCTTATATTTTTCTTTAACACGGCAAATTCATAGCAGATGTTATCTCAGGACAAATGCTGTTGTAGCTGATCTATCGACATTGAGTTCATATTATAACACACCGATAGCTTTTCCCAATTACTTTTCCACATGCTGATGTAAAGATGTTACATCATTTATAATCCCTTAAATAATTTACAAAGCATGGTTGTGCTCAATAGACCATAATTTAGTTTTCACAGGTACGAGTTGGTGGTCTGCCCTGAGTGATATTTTTTATGGGGGTGTGGTATAAGCTTGTATAGTAAACTCAAGGGCTACCCCGGACGGCATACACTGTAGTTACGCCGCTGCTGCAGCAAAGGATCCCGGGAAATTAATGGGCTATTGAATTATAGCTTGTCTGGTTTCAATGGGTGTTGGGCCTACTTCTTTGGAACAACATCTATACCTACGAGCATCTAAGGACGGCGAGCTTTCGTTACGATTTCTCAATATTCAATTTCTTCACATGACTCCAAAACGAGTTGATTCTTTGTCTTTGAACAAAGTCCCAGTGTTTTTGGAAATTATTCCAATTATTGACAACGTAATGGTCAGAACTATTAGGCATCGATCTTCTAATAAGACCGCGAGTTACCTGCACAAATAATAGATACATCAGCAATTCTACGATAAAAAAGAAAAGATTTAGTCGTATGCAAAATTGACTATAAAAAAGGAGAAAAAGCGAGAAGTATAAGTGAAAGCTATGTACGTAGTTCAAATGAACTAAAGACAGACAGGTGAAGGAACAACAAGCAGGTGTTTTAGTTTGACGCTCGGGAAAAATGGAAAAGTCTTTGACGTTTCGAGCCTTAACATATTGATACCCGGACATCCTTGTTACTTATTTGCTTTTATATATATATATATATATATATATATATATATATATATATATATATTGTGTGTGTGTTTATTTAGGACATTAAACAACAGAATCGTCTTCGTTTCTTTTGAGTTACTTCAAATAACTTATATCCCTGGGATTAGGAGAGTTGCTGGTTTCAATTTCGTTGTCCTTGCACCAACGGTCTAGGAGGAGTTAACGAACATAAAAACGTAACGGGTAAAGAAACATCACTCAAATTTATTTAAAGATAGTGTTATCTAAAAGCGAATCGCTTGTTATTTCTAACGGAGCGAGCGAGCCACTCGTAAAAGTACTCCACCCTCGTATATGTGTTATTAGTTAGCCCCTAAAATCATAGACTTGCTGACAATGCAGGCCTATAATTTTAATCGTTCAAGTGATGGATGGCTACCTCGTTTTTAATCTGAGAAATGATGGAGATTTGGCTACTACATGTGTGTCAAGCATATCGGGCGTCCACTTAGAGATTCCCTCATTGGCTCGTCGTATATAATGAAGATGAGGTGTGCACGTATGTAGTCAAGCGGAAACTAAACTCAGACAATACACATTGAATGGCTGGCTGGTATGAAAACGAAAAGAAACAAAGAGAGCGAACGAAGTTTGTCTTTTCTTGTGGTGGGGTATATTATCCCTAATACTTAGAGTACCTGTGTGTGTGTGTGTGTGTGTGTACACACACACACACATACATATCTGTGCGCACACATCATCGTTTTTTGGTTTTGAAAATTGTATAATATTCAGCTCAACACAGTTGATTATCTTCCTAGAGAAAAAAAAAAAAAAATGTGGATCCTTTATCAATTTGGGGAAAATAAACTTACCAGTCAAGTACTGGGTCGATTTAATATCCCTGTATAATATGTGAGATGTGAATGGAATTACAACCTTAGACATATATTATTCGCAACATAAATACGACATATAATAGCAGGTGACGACTTTACGAAAGTTGTTTATTTAAATGCCTGTGAACTTCGCTTGCTGCTGGTGATGTTATTGTTAGTATTTATTGCTTAGTCTTACAGTAAACACATTCAGACACGTGTCGACTAAACTGCTTTCTTTTCCGTTTCCCCTCTTTATATATGTTTTCCCCCTTTAAAACTCTCCTCCTCTCTGTATCCATGGATTATTGTTTTCTCTTTCTGTCTCTCTTGTATTTATTTTTAATTTTGTTTCTTCCTTTCTCTGTAAAATTCTCACCCACCGTTTCAGCTACGGTAATCAAAGACCTTATGAATTATTTCTGTACAAGTCTTCGTCTGTCCCTTTTAAAAACACGCAGTTGAACACAATAGAAGACTAAAGCATGAAATTGTAAGCACCTCTCATTTGGAATGTATTCATAATCTGGCTTAATGATAATAGTGGTCGCCTTCAACAATAAGTGATGATGATGATGATAATAATAATAATAATAATAATAATAATAAAGATTCTAAATGTTGGCTCATGGCCTGCAATTTCGGGGGAGGGGGACGAGTTGATTATATCGATCTCAGAACTCAACTAGATCCTTTATTTTATCGACCCCGGAAGAATGAAAGGAAAAGTCAACGTCGGCAGAATTTGGACTCAAAACGTAAAGACGAGCGAAATATCGCTAAGCATTCGGCTCAGTGTGCTAGCGATTCTGCTAGCTTGCTGCCTTAATAATAATAATAATAATAATAATCCTTTCTTCTATAATTGGAAGGGATATAGTCGATCACATCTTGACAGGTACTTATTTTATCGACCCCGAAAGGATGAAAGGCAAAGTCGGCCTTGGCGGAGTTTGAACTCAGAACATAGCAACGGGTGAAATACCACAAAGCATTTCGTTCATCTTGCTAACGATTAGCAAGTTAATGGAACCTATGGAAAAGGGAAGCTGAAGAAGACTTTGGATGAAGGGATAAAGGTTGACCTGAATTGGCTGAGTTGGTAGAACATCAAAGAGAATGTTTTTTCTGACTTAATGTGCTCTGAGTTCAAATCCTGCCAAGGTCAACTTTGTATTTCATCTTTTTGGGGGTTGATAAAAAAGCCACCAATTCTCGGCAGTGAATTAGTGGAATTGTTGGAACATCACACAAAGTACCTGGTGGTATTTTTTCTGGTTCTTTACATTTCCAGATTCTACCTAGGTATGCAAATCTGATTGATGACCATGGTCTACTCGCTCGACCATGGAGTGACAAATTGATTATGAAAGCTGTCATGGGTTGAGAAACATTGTGGCCATCTGCTAGTGCAGTTGAATGATAACAATGAATTGTAATATTAATTAGAATAACAACGGAATAATCAGAAGAAATAAGTTCTCTACCATTCATGCCAACTTTCTTAAATCAATAGATATTAGTAATGATTATAACGATGATGATGATTATCATGATGTTTGTAACAATGATCTGAAGAATTAATCAGTAAGAAAAATCCAAAGAAATATTTTTACTGTGTTCATGTTGATGGCTGAAACCACTGTCTTTTGGTATATAATTGTGGTGGTGCTGGTGGTAATGAAAATATTGACGATGGTGATAATAATAATAATAATAATAATAATAATAATAATAAGAAGAAGAAGAACTATGATGTAATTGTAACAACAATCAAAAGAATAACAGACTATTCTGATAGAGGAAGTTCTCAACTATCCATGCCAACTTCTAGAAGTCATTGGCTATCAGTATATAATTAATGATAATGAGGAGGAAGCTTTTAACAATGGAGTTTATGAATTATTTTAATAATTATTTAATGAAATAATTTAAGCTATTATTTTACTACTTAAAAAATTTTAATAATGATGGTGGTTTCTTTTATGGGCCAGTCATTTGACTGTGGCCATGCTGGGGTATCACCTTGAAGAATTTGGTCAAATGATTTGACTCCAGTACATTTTATTTTATTTTATTTTTGAAGCCTGGTAATTATTCTATTGTTTTTTTTTGGTGGTGGTGGTGGGGGGGGGGGAACTGCTAAAGTTACAGGGCCATAAACAAACTAACACCAGTTGCCACATGATGGTCACACACACACACACACACACACACACACACACACACACACACACACACACACACACACACACACACACACACACAGGTGGTGAGCTGGCAGAAACATTAGCATGCCAGGCGAAATGCTTAGCGGTATTTTGTCTGCCGCTACGTTCTGAGTTCAAATTCCTCCAAGGTCGACTTTACCTTTCATCCTTTCGGGGTTGATTAAATAAGTACCAGTTATGCACTGGGGTCAATATAATCGACTTAATCAGTTTGTCTGTCCTTGTTTGTCCACTCTGTGTGTAGCCCCTTGTGGGTAGTAAAGAAATAACACACACACACACATGCACACACAGATGTGCTCATCAGAGTTGACAGGTATGAGAAAAAAATAGCAACATGGTTTTTTTTTTCCATACCTGCTAGCTTTCATCATCGAATAACAATGCAACGGTGCTGTTATCTAAGAATTGATTTAATACTCAGTGTGAAACCAATTGGTAAGATCAGATGCTATGGCTATCTAATATTGTACACTTTGATTCACACACACACACACATACACACATGCTGAGCTTCTAACAGTTTCCGTCTACCAAATCTACATACAAGGCTTCGGTTGGTTCGAGCCTATAGTAGAAGACGCTTGTCCAAGGTACCACATAGTGGAACTGAACCCAGAACTATGGTGTTGTGAGGCTAACTTCTTACCACACAGCTTCATCTTCACCTCTATACAAATAGATAATATACAGGGTGTCCACAAGGTCTGGGTTCATGGAATAAATAAAATCATAACATAAACAATAAAATATAAGAAATAATAATTTCTTAAAGTATGTGTTAATCCCCATGTACCCAGACTTTGTGGACACTCTGTATACAAAAATATGAAAGAAGCAGTACCAGGTTACCATGTTTCTTCTGTGTTTATATTCTCTTTTACTTGTTTCAGTCATTTGACTGTGGCCATGCTGGAGCACCGCCTTTAGTCGAGCAAATCGACCCCAGGACTTATTCTTTGTAAGCCTAGTACTTATTCTATCGGTCTCTTTTTGCCGAACCGCTAAGTTACGGGGATGTAAACACACCAGCATCAGTTGTCAAGCGATGGTGGTGGGGAGGGACAAATACAGATACACACAAACACACACACACACACACACACATATATATATATATATATACATATATACGACGGGGTTCTTTCAGTTTCCGTCTACCAAATCCACTCATAAGGCTTTGGTCGGCCCGAGGCTATAGTAGAAGACACTTGCCCAAGGTGCCACGCAGTGGGACTGAACTCGGAACCATGTGGTTGGTAAGCAAGCTACTTGCCACACAGCCACTCCTGCGCCTACATACAGTCTCATTCTTTCATATTCTTTATGATTTTTTATTTTTTATTTTTTATTTTATCTCTCCTGTCCACCTTTCTACACATTTGTCTATTTGTGGACATCTGCACTGTGTGTGTGTGTGTGTGTGTCTGCTTTACGCTCAATTGACTAATAAAACATACAATGACAGAAGACAAAGCTATCCTGTCTCCCTTCATTGATTATCATCTTGTTGTTGTTGTTGTTGTTGTGATCGTTGCTTAAATGCATGAATTGGTGGTGTTTCATCAGTTCATTTGTTCATCACCATCATGTTCATGCATGAATGATTAAGTGTAACTGTGTGTGACACAGAGAACGTGTGTGTGCAGGGCTAATTTTGCAAGTGTTTGAAACTGTGTGTGTTACACTTGGCATTTGAAACTGGGGCTGTAAGTGTGTGTATGAAAGAGAGTGAGAGAGACTGTGTGTGTGTGTTAGAGAGACAGACATTGTGTTTGTGACTGTGGGTGAGTGAGAGATTGTGCTTGTGTGTGTGTGTGTGTGTGTGTGAGGGAGAGAATGAGACTATGTATGTGACACTCTATGTGTGTATGTACGCGTATATTATGTGAGCATTTGTGCAAATGTATGTCTAGTGAAACCTCATAACATCCAACATATGTAACACTAACTTTGTTTGGAGTGTTTTGTTTTATATTCATTCATTTACATATTTTACCAGAGTTTCTCATTCATAAATACCTCCTCTCTCTTTCTCTCTCTCTCTCTCTCTCTCTCTCTCTCTCTCTTTATTCTTTATTTTCCACTTTCAAGCTTCGTTCGTATTTCGTTTCTCATTATTTATTGATTCCGATGCAAGTAATTAATATTTAGTATTTCCTGACCACCTGTCTCTCTCTCTATTACAATCATCGTTTGCTTTAATATATTATTCTGTAACTAATTTTCACATTTACGTTTTGCTTCATTTACGATCATCCATCCATCATTTTGTCACGTGTTTTTAACTGATTTTCGTCAGTGGAATACGGCCTCACTGGAGCACTCTCTCCTAAAGTTTTAGTACTTTGGTATTAATTTCATTGTTCTCCCGAGATACAAAGTGGACATTGATGTGAGGGGAGATAACTCAGTCAGACATGAATTCAGTAGGGTGTTTCTGTTTGAACGTACTGGTTTTCACCCAGTCCTGATATTTACATATTTACATTTATCTGCTTGTCTTGTCTTCTTGTCCAGTGCACCCACCATCATGGTTGTGTGGTTAAGAACTGCACTTCACAATCATGTGGTTTTAGGTTCAGTTTCATTGTGAGGAAGGCAATTGTGTATAATATGTGCAGGCACATGGGTCAGTGGTTAGAGTGTTGGGCTTGCTATTATGAGGTTGTGAGTTCAGTTCCCAGAGTGGGCTGTGTGTTATGTTCTTGAGCAAGACACTTTATTTCATTTTACTCCAGTTCACTCAGCTGTAGAAATGAGTTGCAACATCCCTGGTGCCAAGCTGTACCGTCCTTTGTCTTTCCCTTGGATGGCATCGGTAGAGTGGATAGGGGAGGCCAAAGGAGGAAGAGTATTTATTATTGTATTTATTGATTGATTTTGGTGTTTTTTCTTCGTTTTATTTACTGGTCTTCAGTGATGAAGGAAACTACAAGAATAGATAAAAGGATGATATTAAATATTGACGACTCATTATTTTCTTTCTTTTTTTTTCTCCTTCGTCCTCTCTCTCTCCCACTCCCTCTTATATGCCTGTGTCCCTCCTCACACCTACTCATTAACCTATTTACAGGTACGCACACCCTCTCTTCTTTGTAGTTGTGCTTCACTCATGCACATGTATACTCTATATATTTCTGACTTCCCTCGTGCGAAGGACTGGTACTGTACAAGCTGTTGATAACACACACACACATACACACATACACATACACACACACACACACACATCCAACTACAATTTATAAACAAAACAAAATTATATAACAGATGTAAAGTTAATGTTTGTGTTAATACAAGGATTGTTAATAGTTACAAAGCTGACGAGAAATAATCATGTGATGGGGTTGAAAACAATGCCACTCGGTGACTAATATCATGTTTATTATTACAGTTAATATGGGAGGCAATTCCAGAAATGTTTTTTGTCATATTATAACCTCCTCTGCCCAGGTTGAGCTGCTACATCACAACTCATTGTGAGGTCATGAGCTCATCGGGAGGTCAGAACTCATTCGGAGGTCTCAGCTCATTGAGAGGCCACAGCTCCAGTACCACAGCTATATAGTTAATGTGTCGTGGGAAAGGATCATAAAACCAACTCTTCAAGGCAAGCCAACTTGCAAGAGCCCGAGGGATAGACCAAGAATGAGATACTTGGATTCTATCCATAGTCTTAGTTGGTCATGCTTAAGAATCCAACTGGAAAGCTAATGACAGTTGTTTCTGATATGACCTTATGGAGGAGGTGCTTGAAGCCACCATGTGAGTCTCACTTAATCATTCTCTGCTAATGGCAAGGGTTGGTACTCGTAACACATGTTGGAACATTCTACCCCATACTTCTTGCACAACTCCCAGTGTATTCACACTGCTACTTTGTCGTGGTGTTTTTGTACTCCTCTTGGGTCACTTTTGAGCATCTGCTAGTTGTCTAACTGTCTTAAATGATTTTCCACATAGTCTACACAAAGGTGATACTACTGTCATATCAATACTACACTTCATTGAGTTAGTACATAAAGCTTCTTCTTGAGCAGCAACAATCAGTCCTGTTTCCTTCATCAATAGAACCATGTCTTAACCATCTCCAGGGTTCTTCATCAGCTTCATCCAATGTTTGTTGGAAGAAATCTCCCTGTAGGACTTTCTCATTCCAGTTGATCTTTTCTCTATTAGTCCTCATATTGTACTCCTGGAGAGTTTCACCATTGTCACTGACCACCTTCTCACCCAGTGTAGCCTGCTACATTCTTTCATGACTATTCCTCAGATAGGCATGTAAGGACTCCATCTCACTCACAACACTATCCTTTATTCCAATCAATCCCCTTCCATCTTCCATCCTAGGTAAGTAAAGCCTTGCTATCTTGCTTCTAGTAAGAAGGCACTCATACATAGCCATTATCTTCCTAGTTTTTCTATCAGAAATCATTATTCACTCAACTTCTTATTTATTATTTTTATCATTATCATTATAAAGCGGTGAGCTGGCGGTGGTAAGAAACTCTCAAGAGAACTGAACACCAGGTCTTCAGAGAAGAAACCCCACTCAGGCAAGTGTTTTGGCCCTTCTTACACTCTAAAGGGGCCGGGCTGCATCCAGGTCATGACTCCTGGATGCCCTTCTGCTGACACTTTTTAACCACTTGGTGATCAGAGACTTGTGCATTTAAATCATTTGGAGATTTTATCTGGATGGAACTCCTCTCTGTTAACTCAGTTGGTCACCGGATAATGTGGGCCCAGAGACACTGAATTTGAATGAAAGGGAGACGGTAACATTTAGAATGCTTTTAGTTATACTTTACTCGATCAGGGCTGACCTGGGGCTAAACAAGGACAAATACACTGCCACCACCTTTGTTGTGTCAATGTTGAAAAATAATTTTTGTTGTTGTTGTTTTCACATTAATTCCTCGTGATCCAAACTGGTTCTGCGTGTAATAATAACAGAAAGGTCATCAGTCGTATATGCAATGAAAATTTGCACACATTCAACAAGTTTAATATGTGGTGTCTTTCCTGGTGGTTAATGCACCATGGAACTAAGTCAGTTTGACAGTTGTGGAATTTCTGTGATAATTAGCTTAATTGTTAGACAGGAACATAACCCAGTCGCTAGCGACTAAACTAGATTAAACTAACATTCAAGGACATGCTCTTCCACAACATCACCAATGTTATCATCATCATCATCATCATCATTTTACATTTACTTTTACCCACAGGAATCAAAATAAATCTGACAGCCACTTGTTGCATTCCTTCGTCATCTAACACACAACAATAATAGAAGAAAAAAACATGAAAAATAAAAATAAAACTGGTCAGCAGGAGCCTCTTCATGGCTAACCAACTTGCTAGAAATACTAGTCAAACTTCCTTTTACATTAGCAGTCCCCAAGCTTTTTTGCACCACAGATGAGTTTCATGCGAGACAATTTTTCCAGGGTCCAGGGGATCACACACAGAATAAAACACATATTACATATATTATACATATATATATGGTTGTAAACTTGTAAAAATAAGTTTGTTTTATTAGGTAATATAATCACCCATCGCACACTCAGTACATCACAGTTCACCCATCGCAGACTCAATATATCACGGGTCACCCATCGTGCACTCAGTACATTGTGGTTCACCCATCGGGGCAACTCCTTAAAGGGTTTGGTCAAACAATTCAACTCCAATACTTATTTTCTTGTCCAAGTCTCTAGTACTTATAAGTCTCTTTTATTGAACCACCAAGTTCTGGGAATGTAAACAAACCAACACCGATTGCTTAGTGATGGTGAACACACACACACACACACACACACACACACACACACACACACACACACACACACACAATGATGTTTCCATCTGCCAAATTCATTCATAAGGCATTAGTTGGTTTTATATGTATATAGTTTTGTTTTAGTGTGTATATGTGTGCATATAAGTGCTCATTTCATAGTATGTGTATATTAATCTAAGTATGTGTGTTTATATATATATATATATATATTAGTGTATGTTATATATATGTTAATGTATGTTCTAAATTTAGTGAAAGGGAAGGTTTCTGTCAGGATGTATATTTTTATGAACAATGACATTTATTAATTCGGTGTGTAAAGGGCAACTATATCATTATGCATATTATACTCCCTCTCTCCCTCCCTCCCTCTCTCTCTCTCTCTCTCCCTGTATATATATATATATATATATATATATATATATATATATATGTGTGTTTGTGTGTGTTTGCGTATGCATATGTCTATCTATCTCTCTCTCTCTTTACACACACACACACACACACACACACACATATTTATGTATTTCTCACATTTTGAAAAATTTATCTAATTTCCCTTTGACTAGACAGAAGACCAGCTTGATATAATTTAAGTTTTATACCTCAGAGGAAGAAGGTCAGCACCTTTAACCTTTGCAGGACCTCAGAAACTAGTGAAACAGGAAAAATGGAAGAGAAAGAAACCCTGATTTATGGGTTGCTGTATTGGGAGGCTTATATCATTTTGTGAACACCTGTAAATGAGACATGGCAGGGTGGGCTAGATGTGCTCCCACTAAAGAGCATGACTGATAAATTACACCATCTAAATAACAGGTACAGTTAGGGGTCCAACATATGATGGAGTCCCAAAAAGGGTTCTATATAACAAATATCACTAGCAAGGCTTGGGTTTATGTGAAAGCTGTGGATGATGATAAACAAAAAAGAAACAGTGAGGAAAACAAGAAACAGTAAAATGTTTGATTTCATTAAAGTCTGCACTAAGTTCATGATGCCAAACAGGCAAAGCCAAAATGGCAACACCAAAACGTCTTGTAGTCCCAGATTTCTCTTTATTTCTTTCTTGTACTCTGATTTCCTGTCCTTATTGCAAAGCCACAGTCGACCGTGCTTCCTTTGCCCTCCTTCAGGTTCATGTGAGTTGTAGGTTGGATGCATGAATCGAGGCATGTTTATTTAAATGTCTTCTGAAAGACTGCTACAAGCAGATCCTCTGCTGATAACTATCAAAAGTTTACAATATACAGGTTGAAGATCTGGAGAATATCCAAAGAAGTAACACTCTATAAGAAGAGGGACTCTAGATTTTGAAGATGGGGTGTCAGGAAGGGTGTCCGTGGACTGATTCCTTATACTTAGTTTCTCCTTTTCTTTCTTTCTTTCTTTCTTTCTTTCCTTTAGGTAGTAGAAGTAGAAATAACTAACTTAGAGGAGTGGAACTATAAACAAAACCAGTCCTGTTTTTTTAAAAATTTAATTCTTCATATACTGAAAGTTTTGCCATAAATACCACCATTACCCCAGTAACCATTATTTGCTCACCACTACCACCACCACCACTACTGCTGCTGCTGCTACTACTGCTGTCACCCCAAACTAGTAACACTACCTACAAATACCATTGTTATGACCAATATATTCTTCTAAGATAATCCTCACCACAACCTCCAGCCACAGCAATATCACCAATAACAACAACAACAATCATAAATAATAAATCAATCTTGGGTGTGGACCAGCCCAGTTGGAAACCATGATTCATTTATGTTGAACCATTACTCACCCACCCCTTTCTCTTTCCTCTTTCTGCTCCATTTCTTCCTCCTACCAACTTCACTTTTTCTTTCATCTTGAAATCCAGCTGATCATGTTCGTTATTATCAAAATCATTATTGCTGTTTAACCCCAGGTCTGCCCTAATGTGGCACACCTATAATCTACGACTTTCTCGCTGTGAACCATTCTGATTGGATATATAATGGTATATAATGCAGGAGTGGCTGTGTGGTAAGTAGCTTGCTTACCAGCCACATGGTTCCGGGTTCCATCCTACTGCGTGGCACCTTGGGCAAGTGTCTTCTACTATAGCCTCAAGCCGACCAAAGCCTTGTGAGTGGATTTGGTAGACGGAAACTGAAAGAAGCCTACAATTGGATGCCTTTCCTGTCACCAACCCTTGTCCCAAATAGGGTGATATTGCCCTTGACCTGACATGTTTCCATAGAAGACTGGAAATGAAGGACACTGTTTGCACAGCCACCACACAATGTCAAAGCAAGGAAACAGTAACACACACAGCAGGTTTCTTTCAGTTTTTGTCTACGGAAATCCACTCACAAGACTTTGATTGACCCAGGGCTATAGTGGAAAATGCTTTCCCAACTCAGGGTGCCATGCAGTGGGACTGAACATGAAACCATGTGGTTGTAAAGCAAACTTCTTACCATATAGCCAAGCCTATGCATATATATTTACACACACACACACACACAAGCAAACTTTATTTTCATGGAACCAATGAAGGAATCTCGTTGTTGTTCAGTGTTGGAAATAACAGCCAAATTGCCCTCACACTACCTCTCACTTAAAAACCCTTGACAATGGCATCTTAGCATAGCCAGAGGCCAATGACTAAATCCAACAAAAGAATACAAGAAAAATGTATAAATCAGGTTAATAACTTAATTATTAATTAGCATAACTATTCTGGTGTTGTCTACTTGGTTTATTGTTTAATGTTGTATTGTTGGTTATTATTAAATTTGAAGCTGCTTAAATTAATTAACTATCCGGTGAAAGTTTTTGTTAACGACACTAAACCGGTTGTAATCGTTTAAGTCGCAAATCATTTAAATCACTGATTATCCATTGATTTACATTAGGTTCTTTTTTAGTATGTTTTTTTTTTCCATATATTTTTAAATATGTGTATGCATACCTGCAAGACTGCATTAGGTAATATTTGCATTCATATACAAATATCTAATTGCACACGTACAGAAGATATATATGTAATCAGTTTGTAAGTATAAATGTCCTGTGTGCATGTGTATGTAGCTATAGGCGTAGGAGTGGCTGTGTGGTAAGTAGCTTGCTTACCAACCACATGGTTCTGGGTTCAGTCTCACTGCGTGGCATCTTGGGCAACTGTCTTCTACTATCGCCTTGGGCTGACCAAAGCCTTGTGAGTGGATTTGGTAGATGGAAACTGAAAGAAGCCCGTCGTATATATGTATATATATATATATATATGTATATATGTATATATATATATATATGTATATATGTATATATATATATATATGTATATATGTATATATATGTATATATGTATATATATATATATATATATATATATATGGGTGCATGTGTTTGTGTGTCTGTGTTTGTCCCCCCCAACATCGCTTGACAACTGATGCTGGTGTGTTTACGTCCCCGTAGCTTAGCAGTTCGGCAAAAGAGACCGATAGAATAAGTACTAGGCTTCCAAAGAATAAGTCCTGGGGTCGATTTGCTCGACTAAAGGCAGTGCTCCAGCATGGCCACAGTCAAAAAGACTGAAACAAGTAAAAGAGTAAAGAGTATAGTAGTTAGCAAAAACAATATAAACTGCCAAGTAATGGCTGTAGTAACATATTTATATTGGTAATTTTATTCATAACGTTTTTCATTCTTTTATCAAATTGTTTTATTTAGGTTTTTATTCATTCGTTAATGTATCCTTTTATCATGTTTATTTCATTTACTAGTTTAACAAATTGTTGATAATAAGGTTGAACTTTTACTTCCTCTTGAAGAATAGGAATCGATTATCTGCTGTTGACTGAACTAAACTGCAGTGAGAGTGGCAACATGAGTGTGTAGCTTAATAACCTGCTTTTATCTTTTAGTTGATTCAGTTATTCAACTGAGGCCATACGAGGGCACCATCTCAAAGGGTGTAATCGAAAAAAATTATCCTAGTTATTATTTTTAGTCTGATGCTTATTCTTTTGGACTCTTTTGCTGAACTGCTAAGTTACAAAGGAGATAAACAAGCCAATAATGGTCAACAAGAGGTGGTGAGGGGCAAAGATGCAAACACACACATTTATATACACATAGAAACATAGAAACACACACACACACACATATATATATACAGGGTGCATGAGCTATTTAAGAACAAAGTTTCAACTTAAGGAAAACAAATTTATTTATTGAAAAACCAATATATTTTCAAAGAATTTGGTACATATATCCTTACATACATATATCAAAAAAATATTCCCTGAAACCTCTATTAGCCTTGATTACTACCTTGATAGGGCTTCTGAGATGACCAGATGCATTGGGTCAGATATGGCCAGATTAAATGCTTAAGGGTTAAAAAAGGACACAATCTCTAAATCACTGTAGTTGGCAGTTAAGGTGGCAACATCATCAGTGTTAAAATTGAAGGTTCCATGTTGGGGCTAATAAAACCAGTGGTGGGGGGATATTCAAAGTTTTGGCCCCTTATGGTCCTTAAAAGTTTCTCATATAGCTGGTGTGTCCTCTGTATGCATTCTTTGTCTTTGTGTTTTCTTATTTGTTTACCCCACTGTTTGACAACCAGTGTTGGTATGTTTACACCCAGTGACTTAGTGGGTCATTGCAAGAAACCAGCAGAATAAGAACCAGACTTCAGAATAAATACTAGATTTGATTTGCCCAGCTAAACCCTCCGAGGCGGTTCTCTAGCATGGCTGCAGCCAACTGACTAAAAATCACAAAACATAAAAATGTGTACGTGTATACACACATACACACACGCGCGCGCGCGTATTATGTGAATGTGTGTGCATGATATTATTGCTGACATTGTTTCTCTACATAATCCGTTAATCAGCTTTGACATGCTGCTAACGTTTCTTATAGCTGTTCATGTCAATTGAGCTGGATTCATTTGCG
Organism: Octopus bimaculoides; assembly: GCF_046866305.1. Taxonomy (NCBI): domain Eukaryota; kingdom Metazoa; phylum Mollusca; class Cephalopoda; order Octopoda; family Octopodidae; genus Octopus; species Octopus bimaculoides. Next base: position 10,984,899 of record NC_142945.1, on the reverse strand, counting down.
TTGTATGGTGGTAAGTAGCGGTGGGGGGGGGGGGGGTAGTGGGAGTAGTCGTATAAAGGCAGGTAATTAAAAACCTGTCAATCATCAGATTCCTTTGCACTGTTATTTTATTTGTATTTAGCTTCTCTTCTCTCTGTAACTTAACTTTACCATCTGTCTTTTGCTTGCTTCAGTCGTTGGACTGCAGCCATGCTGAGCAATTGCCTTGAAAAATTTAGGCAAACAAATTGATCCTGATGCTTATTTTTAAGTTAGGTACTTACTGTGTCAATATACAGCTTGGTCAGTGACATAAAAGGCTATTGTAAAGTTTGAACTTATGACCATGTGATTCAGTATACCACTCGTTTGGCCCAGGGCCGGATTAAGGCCCATAGAGACCCTAAGCACTTAAAAGGTTTTGGTGCCCTTGAGTATACATAAATGTGGCAGAAACGTTAGCACGCCGGGCGACATGCTTAGCGGTATTTCGTCTGTCTTTATGTTCTGAGTTCAAATTCCGCCGAGGTCGACTTTGCCTTTCATCTTTCCGGGGTCGATAAATTAAGTACCAGCTGTCTACTGAAGTCGATTTAATCGACTGGTCCCCTCCCCTGAAATTTCTGGCCTTGTGCCTAGAATAGAAAAGAATAATAAATCATAAAATAAATTTTTGTTTTTCAAAATGAAACAAAATTAGCAGTAAGATGGAAAATAATGTTTTTGTATGTTTCCACTTTATTCATATTTACTCTTTTACTCTTTTACTTGTTTCAATCATTTGACTGTGGCCATGCTGGAGCACCGCCTTTAGTCGAGCAGCTTGACCCCCAGGACTTATTCTTTGTAAGCCTAGTACTTATTCTACCAAATTCCTTGAGTGCATTTGGTAGAGAGAAACCGTGTGGAAACCTGTCCCTGTCTCTCTTTCTCTCTCTCTCTCTCTCTCTCTCTCTCTCTCTCTCTCTCTCTAATATATATGTGTGTGTATGCGTGTCTCTGTGTTTGTTCCTCAGCTGCTTGACAACCAATATCGGTTTCTTCACATCCCTGCAAACTTGCATTTCAGCAAAAAAAAAAAAAAAAATTGGTCAATAAAATAAGTACCAGACATGAAAAAAAAACAAAAAAAACCCCCCCAAAAAACAAAGTTGATTATTCATTCAGTTAAACACCTTTCAAGATGGTGCTCCAGCATGACCACAGCCCAATGACTAAAAATATAAATAAAAGATGAACAATAACAATAATATGTAAATGACATGGTCTATTATGCCTGTTAGCAACGGCATATAAGCGCTTTCTTTGCAATATGTGTTAAGTTCTCTGTCAATTCTACCTTCCCACAGTGTGTGTGTGTGTGTGTGTGTGTGTGTGTGTGTGTGTGTGTGTGTGTGTGTGTGTGTGTGTGTGTGTGTGTGTGTGTGTGTGTGTGTGTGTGTGTGTGTGTGAGTCTGTCTTTTGTTGAGTCTAGACAAAACAATGTTGACCAAGTTATTTCCATTGTGAGGACTGTTGTACTTTAAATTGATGACAGGAAAAAAAGCTGTGGCTTAGGGGTGGCAGTCAGAGCTAGAAAACATATATATATATATATATATATATATATATATATATATATATATAGTGTGTGTGTGTGTGTATTCGTGTGTGTGTGTATTCGTGTGCGTGTGTATTCGTATATATGTATGTGTGTGTGTGTATATGTGTGTGTTTGTGTTTTTATATATATTTATGTACGTAGTGTGTGTGTGTGTGTGTGTGTATATATATATATATATATATATATATATATATATACATATATATCCACACATGGGTGTGTGTTAATTACATCATTTTCACCTCTCTCCTACCCTGCTGCTAATTAGTCAGCTTGGTTGAATTAATTCTAGAAAGTTGAGTTTTTTTTTTTTTGTATTTTCCTTGTTGTGTGTGTGTGTGTGTGTGTGTGTGTGTGGTTTCTTCTCCTTAGCTATTCTCTAAAACAATCCTGACTGTTTGTCAATGAGTCAAAGTGTTCAATTTATTTCTAATTTACATCTTCCGGTGTGTGTGTGTGTGTGTGTGTGTGTGTGTGTTTATGAATGTGTTTTAAACACTTCTTTCACTTTCTATGTTTTTATCGAGACTGTTTCAATTAATTAATTAATTAACCACGATGCAAGCTTAGTTCTGTAGTTAAGAAGCTTGCTTTGCAACCCTATGGTTCTGGGTTCCATTCGGTTCCATAATGACCATTTTCCACCTGCCTTTTGTCAAAATTGGGTTATGTCTTTAAAATCAAGCGTCCACTATACTGCAGAGTAGGGTTCATATATATGTATATATATATGTATATACATATGTATGTATGTATGTATGTAAATATATGTGTGGATGAATGTATATCTATTAATATACACGTATGCCTATGTATGTATTTGCATATGCATGTACTTATTTATAATGTAGATATATGTATAATTGTATCTGTAGACATAAATGCATACGTATATGTATACATATGTGCATATATATATATATATATATATATATATATATATATATAAAAACTGTCCGATGAACGGGAACGTGAAACTCAGAGTAACGGTTTTTTTGTTATATTTCTGCTGCTTTTAAATAAAGTATATATATATATATATATATATATATATATATATATATATATATGTATGTGAGTATGTATGTGCATGTTAACATATGTATGTGTGTGTGTGTGTGTGTGTGTGTGTGTGTATATATATATATATATATATATATATATATATATATATACCTGTGTGTGTACCTCTGTTTAAAAGAGGACAGTGGTTGCTTTATAGCAACTAGCTTGAGAAATGCTTATGCAACGACTTGTGCAACTGCAACTATAATTAAAACACCACTGCAATGACAACAACAACAACAACATGTATTAATAATATTGCATCACAGTAGCTTAATCTCTAATCATCTACCTGTCTCTACAGCGTCAGTTATATACACTCCAGGAAATTGTGTTGGGTGAGTAAATTTTCTTCTGTTGATTAGTGGTGGAGGTGGTGGTGATAATGCAGGTAGAATATGATATGATGGAGGTGATTATGTTTGTGTGTGTGTATTTGTGTGTATGCATGCATACGTAGATACGCATGCAAAACACAGCAGCCATAGTAGTTATAGTGACGGCAATAGCAATGGTGGTGGTGGTAGTTGTGGTTGATGTATGTTCAAAAGCATCCCAACCATGCCTATCCTGTCTGTAACTGTGACTACACCATCTGATGTCCACTTTTTGTTGTTTCTTTTAAGATGTATATGAGTTGGGAGAGTTTGATTGCTATTTCTAGCAAACGGAGGGACCATGTAGAGCAGGTATCGAGGAATCGTGTGATTTGAGAGAGATTTGGCTGCTATTTCTAGAAGACTGAGTGACAATTTAGAGCAGGTATCAGGGAATCATGTGTGATTTGAGAGAGATTTGGCTGTTGTTTCTAGAAAACTGAGTGACAATTTAGAGCAGGTATTAGGGAACCATGTGTGATTTGGCTGCTATTTCTAGCAGACTGAGTGATCATGTAGAGCATGTTTGAGTGGAATCTTTTTAGTACAGAACCAGGAACAAATTGTAAATGTGTAAGAATTCTGTAGGTCTGTATCTGTGGTGAGAAAAATGAATTTTTAATTTTACTAATTCATTGGGATGAGACTTATAAATATTATTGTGTCGTCATTTGTTTCTGCAACTATAATTATGGAACGAACTCAAAGACATAATCTGTTATACGCAACATTTATATTATTTGTTAGACAATCGACTGATAAACTATGGAATGGCATCGAAGACATAATCTATATATCTTTTCCATAAGACATTTGGTTGGTAAAATAAATATTTTAAAGTGTGATCTATGTATTATTTTTTTTATTAATCTATTTATTGAACTGTTAAATGGGCAGACTGTTTGAAAAAATATGCATTATGCACGTGACCTTGTAAGAGTTTTTGTTTATTTATTTATTACAGAATAATCTAGAGAAATTTTTAGTTATCATTTTAGTCAGTCTATATAAATGTAATCCCTATTATTTGAAGCCAGTTTGATGACTGTCAATACACAAAACTTCCGGCCCTTGAGTCACTCTGTAACTGCTGCTCTGAGTTCTATTTTCCAGTTTGTATCACTAAAACCTCTCTCTCTCTCTCTCTCTCTGTGTGTGTGCGTGTGCGTGCGTGCGTGCGTGCGTGCGTGTGCGTGCGTGCGTGTGTGTGTGTGTGTGTGTATATACATATACATACACATATATATATATATATATATATATATATATGGGAGTGCTGGAAATTTCTTAGTTTTCGGTAAAAGAAAATACAGGAGGATCAGTCAGTTATGATTTAATTCAGCATATTCCCCCTCTCAGATTCACACACTTATTGCAGTGGTCTTTCAGTATTTCTAAGCCCTTTAAAAGAACTGGCCTCTAACCAGGCCTTTTGTGATAGCCTTAAAGCCAGGAACTTTACAGCACTCTCTTGTGTGTGTATGTGTACATACATACATGAGAGCATGTGGTTTGGGGTGTTGCATTCTTGGTTGCAAGATCTTGGTTTTAATCCCTGAACTGGAAACGATGTGTGTTTTTTTTTTTTGTAGCAAAACACTTCTTTTCACATTGCTCTGTGATCACTTCAACATCAAACATGTGGCACACCATGCATCTGTTGAAGCAACATTGATTTGACAGAGGCAGTGAACTAATAATGCTCAGTACAAACATTTGATCATTATAGACAAACCATCTGTGCTGGTTGTTCAACAAGAAATTTCAGAACCCTGGCCTATGCCAGTGCTGTATAACCAGCCCATCAATGAACAATAAACTATGCTTGCGAAGACCTGTTGAGGCAAGTGAAATCACTGTTGTGGCCGATGACAGTACCGCCTGATAGGCACCCATGCCAGTGGAATGTTAAAAGCATAATTTGAGCGTGATTGTTGCCAGGGCTGCTGACTGGTTCCCATGCCAGTGGCATGTAAAAAAAGTACCATTCAAGCGTGGTTGTTGCCAGTGCCGCCAGACTGGCTCCTGTGCAGATGGCATATAAAAAGCTCCATTTGAGCATGGCCGATGCCAGTACTGCCTGACTGGCCTTCGTGCCAGAGGTACGCAAAAGCATCCATTACATTCTCGGAGTGATTGGTGTTAGGAAGGGCATCCAGCTGTAGAAACTTTGCCAGGTCAGATTGGAGACTGGTGCAGCCTTCTGGCTTGCCAGCCCTCAGTCAAACCGCCCAACCCATGCCAGCATGGAAAGCGGACGTTAAACGATGATGATGATGATGATGTTCTATATCAAACCTCAAACATCTCCTTATACATGTATGTGTGCATTGTTTTATTTGCAATATGGAGATGACTTTAATTTTCTCTTCTTTTCCTTGTTTAATTTCTTCCACCTCTTCTTCTTTCTCTATCTCTCCCCTTTCTCTCCTTCCAAAGTCTCATCCTGCACATGTTCTGTCATGGACTGCAACATCAGTTTATTGATAGCTTTGATGCAATAGCTACTCACCAGGCGTCAGTAACCAGTGAATTCATGTCAATTGCCTTCATCAATTAAATAAGAGAGAGAGAGAGAGATATATATATAGAGAGAGAGAGAGAGAGAGAGAGAGAGATAGAGAGAGAGATAGAGAGAGAGATAGAGAGAGAGAGATAGAGAGAGAGAGAGAGATAGATAGATAGAGAGAGAGGTAGGTAGAGAGAGAGGTAGAGGTAGAGAGAGATAGAGAGAGAGATAGAGATAGAGAGATAGAGATAGAGAGAGAGATAGAGAGAGAGATAGAGAGAGAGATAGAGATAGAGAGATAGAGATAGAGAGAGAGATAGAGAGAGAGATAGAGAGAGAGATAGAGAGATAGAGAGAGAGAGGGATAGAGAGATATATATATATATATATATAGAGAGAGAGAGATGTGTAAAGGAAATTGGAAAGGAATGTGAGAAGAGAGAAATGAAGTGGCAGCAGAATGGTAAGAATTCAAAGAAGGATTGTAAAGAAAAGAAAACAATAACATGCAAGAAAAAAAAAAAGACGAGGGGGAAATGAGAGCCAAAACTGTCAATGTTTTTTTCTTAAGCATTCCTTTTAAATCATGTTTGGTCATAGTGTGTGTGTGTGCATGTGTTCCTCAGTCATGTTTTGTTCTTGTTGGTGTTGTTATCTTTCGAACTGCACAAATATCACACTTCAGCTTATCATCGTTATCAGTGTCACCAATTTCATGTTGTGCCATCACCACCATTGTTGATATCAATCTCATTGTCATCTCTCTCTCTCTCTCTCTCCCCCCCCCCCACACACACAGGTGTGGCTCTGTGGTAAGAAGTTTGCTTTCCTACCACATAGTTCTGGGTTCAGTCCCACTGTGTGGAACCTTGGGCAAGTGTCTTCTACTATGACCTTGGGCTGCCTCAAAATTTGAGAGTGGATTTGGTTGACGGAAACTGAAAGAAGCCCATCATATGTATATATATATTTTATTCTTTTACTTAGTCATTTGACTGCAGCCATGCTGGAGCACCACCTTTAGTTGAACAAATCGACTGTGAAGGGCTAGAGACAGATGATACCATTTGAATGTGTATTTTATTTTCAAAAGATTGTACATGTCAAGAAGCTAGGACGTGCTTCTGTGATGGACTGAAAGTGGACAAATACAGCTTGAATGAAAAGTGATGATTTTGTTTACAAACAGCAAACATGTGTGAAAGTGGGAAGACATATAAACTCACACAAACACACACTTGTACACAAAAACACATTTGCACACATACACACTCACAAAAGTCAATTTGTGGAAGTGCATGGCTTAGTGGTTAGGGTTTTGGACTCTTGATCATAAGACTGGTTTCAATTCCTGGAACCACAATTCCATTAAGCAAAATAAACACATGCTTATGGGGGCACCACAGAAATGAAAATGGTTTACAGCATGAAAGAAATCACTTTAAGCTTGCTAAAATTATATTCGTAATGCCTTATCTCTACGAAGTATAGAAGCAGAAGTTTTGCATAAAATTAATTTTAACGATATCATCGAACACTTTGCAATTAAAAAAAACAAAAAAAACTTTTCAAATATAAATGAAGTGGAAGCATATAAACATAAACATTATTTTCCATCTTAATGTGAATTTTGCTTCGTTTTGAAAAATAAAAATTTATTTTATGATTTATCATCGTTTACATTTTGAATTATCTTTGTTTACATTTTGAACTATTTTCATATACTTGAGGGCACCAAAAACCTTTTAAGTGCTTAGGGCCTCTATAGGTTTTAACCTGGCTCTGTCCTTGAGCAAACAACTTCATTTCATGCTGCTCCAGTCCACTCAGCTTGTAAAAATGAGTAATCCTGCAACAGACCAGTGTCCCATCCAAGAAGGAGCATATACACCATGGAAATTGGGAAACCAATCCTATGCTCCTTACAATATAATGCGAACTAACCACTGGTCAACTTTACCTTTTGCCATCCTGGGAGTCAATAAAATAAGTTTCAGGACCAATCCTAAAAGTGCTGCAGTCAATGTAATCCTTCGAAGTCTTGTACCCCTGCTTGGTTAAAATCCAATGATTGAAGAATCAATAAAATAATGTTCTACATCTGTTTAGTTAAGTGACCTTGTCAAAAACACATGTACTCAAGAACTTATCGGCATGATCATCTGACCATCTGTGACATTCTATATGTTAATAACAAGTCAAATTTGTTGTTTTTCAGATATTGAATGATGAAATCCATTTTTGAATCGGTTGTTTTTGACCCAGTAACCTCTCTTAGCAACTAATTTTAATTGGTACAGCTTTTAATCACATTTTTTCTCTCTATTCCGCATACCTGACACACCTTAATGCCACAACAAACACATCCAGGTCAATGAGTCGTTCAACTTACTAGAAATAGTAACAAAATCTCCCTCAAAATTAACCGTCATACTTATCATCTTGCATCAGTTCTACATTCAACTGTCCATGTTTGCATGGGTCAGGAAAAGAAAAAAAAAGGTAGGGGGGTTGGGTAAAGCAGTAGAAGATACAAGAGTGTGGATGATGGGCCACACGTACCCCAAAAAAGGGTAAGCTCAAATGTACCCCATGGTAATGACTGCTATGGTGTCGCTACAGAGAATGGCCAGCAATATTTACTGCAACAGCCACTCCATCTCACTGGGCTCATTTCTCAGATGAGTCATGATTATCCCGATTTTGTGGAGAAAATCAGTAGTTCAGGGTCTGATGAACCCCTGACATCTCAATGGCGACCAGCACAAACCTTTAGCAACTGGTCAGACCCCTGTATTTATTGATTTGTATCCCCTATTTTTCTTTCTTTCTATCGCTTTACCTCCCCACCATTTTTTTCTTTCTTTTCCTTTTTTTCTTCTGCTTCTTTGTATTTAAATATTATAATCTAAAATGTGATTCGTTATATAATTAACTGTAAAAATAAAGCCTTTTTTAATTAAGCAGAACTATCATCCAAATTATTTCGGCCTGACCATCCTGCATTGTTTTTTTCTAGACATAAATGCAGGTATGGATGAGTGGTTAAGAAGCTTGTTTCACAACCGTGTGGTTTCAGGTTCAGTTTCACTGTGTGACATCTTGGACACGTTCTTCTATATCGCTGGACTGACCAATATCTTGTGAGTGAATTTGGTTGACATGGTGGACAGAAATCATGTGGAGGCCCATCGTGTGTGTGTATGCATGTATGTATGTATGTGTATGCATAGTATGTGTGTGTGTGTGTGTGTATGCACCTATTTGTGACTGTGCTTGTCACCCTTCCATACACCACTTGATAACCTGTGTTGGTTTGTTTACTTTACCATTAACTTAGCAAAAAAGACCAATAGAAAAAGTACCAGACGTAAAAATAAAAATGGCAAAACAAAAACAAGTACTAGAGTTGATGAGTTCAACTAAAACCATTCAAGGTGGTGCCCCAGCATGGCCACATAACTGAAACAAGTAAAAGATAGTGTATCTAAGATTGCATTAATCAATGTGCAGTTTTTTTTTTAAGACAGCGGAATGTGATATGAATGAGATTTTGCTGCTATTTCTAGTAGATTGTGCAACCTTTTTGCAGTAACCGTTTTAAATGTAACTACATCAAGTTAAATGAAGCATGACCCCATTTTTGAAGTGATAACCAGTTGGGAGAAAAACACTTAAAAAATAATCGAGCATCGAAAAAATCTAATCAATCAATAAATATTGATTGTTTCATGGAAACGCAAGATATTATCACATTTATAATCTAGTATTACACACACACACACACACACACACACACACACACACACACACACACACACACACACACACACACACACACACACACACACACACACACACACACACACACACACTCTGGCGTTATCTTTGTCATTGTTCTAATTTTTCCATGCTTGCGTCAGAGAAAGGGAATGGTTCATTGAGGTAGATTTTTACGGTTGGATGCTCTATCTGTCACCAACCCTCACTTGCTTTCAAGCAAGGTAATATTACTTGACTAATGTGAGTGTGTTTACATGGAAGGTTAAAAAACATGCAGTCCAGGAGAAGGTTGGTAACGTGAAAAGCATCCAGCCAGAAAAATCTGCCTCAACAAATGTGTGTGTGTGTGTGTCTATACACACATATATATATCCTCACCATCTACAAGAAGGGAGACCTAAGAGGATTGCAACAACTATCGGGGCATCTCACTCCTGAGTATTGCAAGCAAGATATTCACCCATATCCTACTCATTTGCCTCCTCATCCCCGTGGAAGATGTCCTTCCTGAGTCCCAATGTGGCTTTCAACCCTCTCAAGGCACAATCGACATGATCTTTTGTGTCCGCCAACTTTATGAGAAGTATCAAGAACAGTAACAGCCTGCAATGTTTATCTCCTGGGATCTAAAGAAAGCTTTTGACAAGGTCCCTCATTCTGCAATGTGGGCCGTCCTTGCTTGGTTTGTATGTCCGGAGGGCTTCATTACCCTGCTCCACCCCCTTCACAATGGCATGCCCTCACAGACCTGTTTCCCATAACTGGCGGTCAAGCAAAGATTTGTCCTGGCACAAACCTGTTTCTCTTTGTACATGGCTGCCACGTTCAACGAAATCCCACCAGACTCGCCTTCCAGCAACATATGCTATCACTTAGATGGTGGACACTTCAATCTCACACATCTCGCAAAGATGAGGACCTCCACCATCTCAGTCTTATAAAGGACGGCTGATCTTTTTTTGTAAGCATATCTGTATGGTTCAGTGTGGAAATTTATACATATATATGTGTGTGTATTTATATAGAAATTTAATATAAATAGCAGGGCGCAATTTGGTACATTAAAGGAAAAATTCAGTTGTTACTAAATGTGACTAACAGATGACAAGACACCTATATTGCTAGAAATAGGAGTAAAATATTCCTGGTGCTATAAGGAGAGTGCAAATGTATACACATATGCTGACAGGGGAAGAAACTGCCCAATAACTGTATACATATATATATATATATATAATGTACACACACACACTGAGTATGTATATGTAATTTAGTATGTGTGTGTAATTGTCTATGTATACCTACCTGTGTATATGCATGTGTTGTGAGTTTAATCTTAGTCACCATCTACATTGTCTGTTTAATTGATTCTTCATTAATTATACCAATTCTGCTCCATTCCAATACATAGTCTTACAACACTCACAAATCAACAACAATATTAGTTGCTTCTATTGTTGTCTACACCAGTACACACACCCACACACACTACAGGTTGTTGTTGTTGTTTTTGTTGAAGAATAGCCACAGCCTGGTTGAGTCAGCCCTGCTTTATCAGACCTATGGCACAGAGGTAACTGGTTATATACGGCTGGCAGCCAGCATCTAAGGAACAAAAAAAGGAACCCCCAACCAAAAAGAAGAAGAAAAAAAGGACAACAATAACAAACAACAAATAAACATTGGGGATTTGATTTGATTTCTTGAAGTGATTTACATGCATACACACGTGTCTGTATATGCATATATGAACGTGTGTTTAATGTGTGTGTATATATATGTATATATGTATATATATATATATATATATCTATATATATATATATATATATGATATCTGTATGCATTTTTTAAACAATTTCTCAAAAGTGGATGCCATATGATCTGAAACAAGGAGAAAAAAACAAGGAAGGAAACATTCAAGACCAAAATAAGAACCAGAAGGCTTCGACAGAAATGTTCTCATTTTCTCCTTTCTATTATAATATAACTAAGGATTAAACAGATTTATGTCCCCTTATGATTAATTTGCCAGGAAGACTGTTTCAACTGCTGGATACTTTGTGTTATATATACATATATACTTTGTGTTATATATACGTATATATATATAGGTCAATTAGCGTGAAGAATTTTTATCCATCATCTTGGAATGTATGTAAATTGTCTTTTTCTAAAATTTTTTAATCAGCTGGATACCTTGTTTTGTTTTGTCCTGTTCTTTACGTCCTACTTTCTAATGCAAACTTCAGAAAACTTTTCTTGTTCAAACCAGGCAGGACTTGAAGTGACTACAATAGAGTGGCTTGTTTCAAGAATCTTTTCTTGTTGTTGTTGCTGCTGCTACTTCTACTACTTCTACTTCTGCTGCCGAGGTTCTTGTAATTTTCTTTTAGTTTTCATTCTTCAAGAACTTCATTCTCGACATTTGACAAAAAGCACTTTCCCACCAAAACTACACATCACCTTCTCGAATACATGACACCCAGTCTTTGAGTCTGCTGTCTCTCTAACACACACACACACACACTCTC
>NC_142945.1:10890549-10968049 GCF_046866305.1 Octopus bimaculoides | reverse complement strand
TGATAATAATAATGATACTAAACTTGATGGTCACAACTGGTATGTCTTCGATCGTTGGACTGTTCTATCATAGCTAACCTTGTAGGGGTGGGGCGTAAAACAAAAATTAGTCCAGCTGTTGTTAAATGTCCAATGTGTGAATATGATATTGTTGTTATAGTTCGGCTTCTAGTCAACTTTGGTCAAGCAGTTTTAACAGGTCATTCCAAAATCATTCTGGCCATGACCCTTCCATTTTTTGGGAGGCTGGGGTATGTATCTAGGACCTCATTATAGAATGTAATGTTCCTTTATTTAAAACAATTGGGTGTGATTTAAAGGAGATTTGACTGCTATCTCTAGCACGCTGTGCCTCATACAGAAACACCCTGATTCACTCTCATCTTAAAGTAAATGTCATAATGGGTTGTGAATTACTTCCCTTATGTGTGTGGGTTTTTGTTGTTGTTGTTGTTTTAAGATTTTTCCCCCTGTTTTTATTTGTGATTTACTGACAACAGGGTTTAAAGTTAAGACAGGATATAATTAATAATTGACAATATCTATAATTATCCAATGTGTGTAATTATTCATTATGAATTCTTTCAGCAACTTGAAAGCTTTTAACATTTTTAACTGTTTGATACCCTTTGCAGTTACAACGAATATATATAATTATGTGTGCATGTGCACATATACACACAAAACACATACAGAGGCAGTCTTTGTTTGCCTGTGTCTCTCTTCTATGTCTATTTCTCACTTTTTCCCCAACTGTCATTCTGTCTGTCTCCCTACATGCCTCTTACATACATATACAGACACAATTTTAAATGTATTTATGGATGTATACAATGGTTCCTCTTAGTGTTACTGGTAACATGTAACCCAGTACAGCCTATCACATGGTCAGGCCATCAGCAGCCAAACTGTTAGCCCTACCAATCCTGTTTGGTGAGGAGGGTAGATTTCACTGGACATCCTGCAAGATGGATAAGAAAACCTATCAATGACCATCCAACAAATGTGAGATTCCTAGTCTTTAAGACATCTCTCTAGAAAGAGAAAAACTCTGATCCAACACCTGTGATTTCATTTACATTCAATGATGTATACTAAACCTTCATTTTAGGCAAATTCATATGTGATTTAGAGAGTGGGATTGATCTTGTACAAGGGTTTTCATCATTTTAAAAAGCATCAGGCAAACACATCACTGTAAAGGTGAAAATGAACCTGTAACTTGTAACAATAGCTGGGAAGTTAACCCTGTGGTGGACTTGGGTCCTATTCAGAGTTTCTGTCTCCCAAATTCACTCACCAAGGCATTGGTTGGTCCCGGGTTATACTAGAAGACACTTTCCAAAAGGTTCATGCCATGGAATTGATCTCAAAACCAAGAGGTTGCGGAGTGAGCTTCTTAACTACACAGCCATGCCTGCCATTTATTTTTTGTATTTGCATACAAGAATTATCAGCCGCTTATCTTCACAGACCTCACTCTCCCTCCCTCTCTCACACACACACACACACACACGCACACACACTCTCACCACTACACCCAGTCACTCACTAACGTCTACTCCTTCCCCAACTCCTACATCCTACCTATGACTCTATTAGCTCAATGTACCTCTTTACACATTGCTTTGATATTTGCAATTATTTCTCATCATCTGGCAGTCAAGAGATAATTTATAGCTAAATGCTCCGGTGTCGTTTAACTTTGCTTTTATACAAGTGTAGATGCATGTGAATTTCTGTGTATATGTATCTATCCATCTGTGCTAATTTGTGTGGGTCAGGAATGTGTGGATGTGTTGTGCATATATGAGTATGTATAAAAATGTTATGTAGTAAATTTGGTGTGTATGTGTAAAATTATTGTCACAAATACTTACCTCACATAAACGCATGCTGTCTCTCTCTGTCTCGCACACACATACACATATATACACATGAGGGAAGTGTACTGTACATCTCCATTATTTTAGGATAGATATAGCATATTCCTGTGTGTTCTAGGAAATGACTAAATTGGTTAGTGACAGGAAGAGCATCTGGTCGTAAAACACTGCCTCAGATAACTCATCAGATTCATTGCCAGCATGGAAAAGCAGATGTAGATCAAGGATGGTGATGATGCGCATGTGTGTGCATGCATACATGAATGTATATATATATATATGGATGAATGAATGAAAGGGTCCTCCATCAATTTTGACAGAGTAGTACCTTCCAGTATCTTCAGTTAGCTCTGGGTACTGACTAAATCCTTGTGAGAGGACTGAAATGGAAAGAAGCTTATTGGGTTATATATGTATATATATATATATATATGTGTGTGTGTGTGTGTGTGTGTGTGTGTGTGGAGGCGTAATGGCCCAGCTGTAAGACTTTATACATAAAATAAAACTCTAACTTTGCCATTGGTCTCTTTATCCTTTTCTTTATATATATATATATATATATATATATATATACAAACACCACACACACACACACACATGTGTCAAATGAATTTATGTTTTGCATTCAAAGATTTGTCATCTTGTAGGGTAGCTTTCTGTTTTGTATATGAGGTATGTGTGTGTGTGTAACTGTGTTTACTTGCGTCACTGTCAATTTATGGCTGGCTGTTCATTCCTCCATAACTTTCAAGGATTGGATAGTTAATAGTTCAGCACTCCCTTCTGACTCAGTATCCTTCAATCTGCCTGTTTCACCCTCTCCTTCTTTCTCTGTCTTTCCCTCTTCTCTTTCCCCCTCTCTCTCTCTCTGTATATATATGTATGTATGATATATATATATATATATATATATATATGATGTGGTTGGTGAGCTGGCAGAATTATTTGCACTCAGGACAAAAATGCTTTAGTGTCATTTGTTCCGATTCTTTACATTCTGATTTCAAACTCTGCCGAGGTCAACATTACCTTTTGTCCTTTCAAAGCTGATAAAACAGATACTAGTTGAGCACTGAAATTGATATAAGCAATTAACCCCTTCCCTAAAATTGCTGGCCTTGTATTACTATCTTTTCGCCACCCCATCCATCTCTAACCATCTTTTACTCATTGCATATTCTCTTGTAACTTCTACCCACCCACCCTTTCTTTCTCCATGTCGCCAGGGCCCATCTTGGCTTCCTGTTATCAGCATCTTTACCTCTTTTCCCAGCTCCACTCTGAATACCCTCACTCTCTCTTGCATAATCCAAATAGCCATGTATCTCCTCCACAAGAAACCTGTTTCAGCCTCCTTCTTCATACTTTAACTTCTTGTCTTCCTAGCGTAAAGCTGTTTCCCTCCCTACTCTAATCCCACTTCTAGTGACCTCACAAAAAATGCTCCCAGAATACTCTGTAATGTGACTGGTGTCAGGAAGGACTTCTAGCCATAGAAATCATGTCAAAGCAGATGTTGTTGTTAGCACTCCGTTGCTTACGACGTCGAGGGTTCCAATTGATCCAATCAACGGAACAGCCTGCTCGTGAAATTAACGTGCAAGTGGCTGAGCACTCCACAGACACATGTACCCTTAACGTTGTTCTCGGGTATATTCAGCGTGACACAGTGTGACAAGGCTGACCCTTTGAATTACACGCACAACAGAAACAGGAAGTAAGGGTGAGAGAAAGTTGTGGTGGAAGAGTACAGCAGGGTTCGCCACCATCTCCTGCCAGAGCCTCGTGGAGCTTTAGGTGTTTTCGCTCAATAGATACTCACAACACCCGGTCTGGGAATCAAAACGGCGATCCTATGACAGCGAGTCCTCTGCCCTAACCACTGGGCCATTGCGCCTCCACATGTCAAAGCAGATACTGGAGCTAAACATGGTCCTCCAACCCATTCAGATCATGTCAAACTATCAACCCTTGCTAGCATGGAAGATGGATGTTAAAAAAATGATGATGTTGATGGTGGTGGTGTTAGTGGTAATGATGATGATGATAAAGAAGTGAATGTAGTTTGATATAATTTGCAAAATACAAGGGTTTCAGAAAAGATATTTCAAGATAATTCTTATAGCTGGTCTTTTGAAGTTTCTCAAGACAATTTTCCTGTGATAAATTTAGTGCAGCTCAAACTGGTGAGAAATACTCAAAATGAAGAAGAATGTAGCTTTTGTATATTATTTGAAAAACTTCTTAGGTAGGTGATATGGTTGTTGGGCATAGCAAAACAGGTGAGATGAAACCATTTTGTATACTTGATAAACGTGGCATTTAAATTTGAGGCTAACAATAGACCAAGATCCTAGATAAGTGTATTTCTTTGCAAATGCAACAGGGTGATTAAAACATTTCATTGTTTGATGGCATTTGACCCAATTTAGAAGAGAATGAACCAACATTTTTGTTTTTTTACCATCTTTATTTTTTTTCTTCTTTGGTTGAGTTGTTTAAAGTGTATGCCCCATTTACAAGCCCAGTCTGCAATATGATCTAAGCCATGGTTTTGTTACCTTGAAATAACACCTTTAGACAAACCAATTATAATAAGCATAGCAGTGTCAGTATAAATTAAACCAATTTGATGGACGTCAGAAGAAACCAGTTTCTGAAGATAAATAAGAATATTTGTAAATCATTAATAAAAGAAACAATCTCTGAGCTATCTTGCTTCTGTTATTATGCATAAATCATAAAATACACTACTGATTCCTAATCCTTTGAGTCCTATGAAGAAAGTTGTCTAACCATCTAAAATAACATTTACATATTCTGTAAGGAAGGCACTTTTGTATATCAACTGCATGGAGTCATCGACATCACTTTTCCATGTTTGCGTGGATCAAACAGAATTTGTTGAGGTAGATTGTTCAATGGTTGGATATTCTTGTCGCCAACCCTTACCTGTTTCCAAGCAAGGGAATATTTTCCTATAGCCAGACATGTTTTTCATGGAAGACTAGAAACAATTATTGCTTGTATGATGATGATGATGATGATGATCGTTTACAACCATCACATGATGTCGAAGACAATGGTACACACAAACACACACCTGGTGGCATGAAAAAGCACCCTGTAGATACTGTAAAGTGGTTAGTGTTAGGCAAGGCATCCAGCCATTGGAACCATGCCAAAGTAGACACTGGAGCACACTGCAGCCTTTGGTCTCATCAGATCCTATCAAACTGTCCTAATGATGATGATAATTTCTATCTTTGTTATTCTCTAAACTTTTCACCTCCTGGCACAAAGCCACTGCTCATGGTTCCACTCTTTCCCCCAGCTGAGAGGTCTTCATCTTGCAAGTTATTTGGCAACCCCACAAGTGATGGTGCCACATAAAAGCACAAGTGCTGGTTCCACATAAGTACCCAGTACACTCTGTAAATTGGTTGGCATTAGGAAGGGCATCCAGCCATAGAACCGATGCCAAAGCAGACACTGGAGTTCGGTGCAGCTCTGTGGCTTATCAGCTCTTGTCAAACAGTCCGACTCATGCCAGCATGGAAGACTCATATATAAACTGAAGACAGAGTACATTCAGAAACTTTCTCCCCAAGATACCAATATTTGGCTAATTTGTGCCAGTTTTTAGAGTTTATTTCATATTTGCAGATAAGAGATGAGTAGATTTATTGAGTCTAATATAATCACAGTTGTTTTCTAATTTTGGCAAAATCAAAGTAGGAACTACCTCATATATCAGATAAATAGTTTCGAAATTCTTGCCTTGTCAGCTTTTAGTTTAGCCAAAGAATTATTAGTTTAGCAAAAGAATTATAGGTAAGCAATTAGCAGACTGTTTTCAATTAGATATTGACCAGGAATGACCTCTGATCATATTAAAATAGAATGTTTTGAACTTATGCCAATTAAGTTAAGCATTTTCCTCAGAAAGAATTAAATTCTAATCAATACAGGAGAATGAGTAATTTAGGACAAACCAATCCAATCCAATCATTTACTGTTTGGAATTTTTGTGTCAGAAGATAAAATATCAGTGAATGAATTTTGTTGAGCAGATGAACTAAAAATAATCACAGCCTGGCCAGAAGTATAATTTATGGGATCAGTTAACATCAGTATAATAAAGTGAGGTATATTAATTATGACCAAGTTGAGGCCTGATGTAGTTATTGCCACTTGCATATGTTGGTAAAGTTGTCATTTGTGATTGATCATTATCATTTAGAAATTCATGTATTCTCAAGAGAGATGAGGTTGGTAAAAGAAATCCAAATTTGTGATTTTCAATTTCGTTTTCATGCCTATCCTCACCTATTTACACGAATATTTGGTAATGACTGAAATGGTACAATTGTGAACATGTGGCCGAAATGGAGTTTCATTGAAAGGTCTCTTGAGTAATGTTATCCATTTTGGATAAATAAAGTCCAAGATGCTTGTGAGCAGCTGCATTTTTCTACCTAATATCTACATGCAATTATTCATAGCTTTATCAGCTTTGAGACCCACTTCTAGCAAAAAGAAATTATTTTGTGCTCTCTTAAAAGTTTATAAAATGTTTGCAATACCAACCAGATGCATGTTTGTTTGTTTGTATGTATGTATGTATGTATGAATAAAGTACAATTATCTATGTATAATATAAATATATAGAAGTATAAATTACATTTTATTCATATTATATATATATATATATATATATATATATTTGGATATATATTTATGTATATCTGTTATTAAAGTATAATTTCTTTCAAAGATCAAATGTGAGTATGTATAACATACATAATATATAATCTATATAAATATATATATAAATAATACTTGTAAACATGTACGCACATTTCTATTATTAAAGCATATTTCATTAAGAAAATCCATTCACTATAAGTAGCCTTAGATTAAACACAAGAGTACTAATCATAGTATATGTAGCACTGTAAGCAAGGATTGTTCTTTTTATTCCTTGACTTGCAATTCTTCTGAGTACAGAGATAATTGGTCACGCTTTATTTAATATGTCTAGGACATGAGTCAGGCTAGTCTTTCTGCTATCATATTATGGGGTTTTTTTTCAGCTTTTGTTTTTTTGTTATAGTAAGTTTTTTTCAATGCCGCCTTCACTCCTCTTTTTATCTATGTAATTCTTTGACAATTTCAACTACACTATCCTTTTAAATCTCTACCTATCCTACACTCTTTCTATATATATATATATATATATATATATATATATAAAACGTGTGTGTGTGTTTTAATCGTTTTTCTCTCCCTTTCTTTATCAATGTCAGTCTGTCTCTCTGTTCTTTGCAAATGACTATTGTCTTTCTGCCTGCTAGCCATGTCTTGGGAAATATTCCAAGCTTAAGATAATTACATCGGTCTGCAACTGTTGTCTTCTTTCAGCGAATACATTCAATCTCGTTTAATGTTGCATAACGAATCGACAGAACCACAATTATTCTTCTCTCCCCCCCTCTCTCTCTCTTTCTCTCTCTCATTGACATAGATTTTAATTAGCTGACCCCAGGATGTCAGATTGTTCATTAGTTACAATAGTTTTGATAATCAGAACAACCTCTAAACACGCACACACACACACACACACACACACACACACACACACACACACACACACACACACACACACACACACACACACACACACACACACACACACACTTGACCTTCAAGACAATGGCTCTCCATAATACTCTACTGCTATTACTAGTACTGCTACTGTTGACAGGAATGGTAGAATGGTAAATTCAACGATGCTCAGTAATTTATGTGTCGTTAGATTCTGAGTTCAGATCACTTTACAGTTGACATCACTTTTTCTTCCCTCTGGGGAGGAGAGCACTTGTGCTTGTCTTCATCAGCATTATCATCATTTAATGTCTGTTCTTTATGCTGACATGGGTCAGATGGTTACATACGGTTTAATCAACTGGTTTGGGTGTCACTGCTCCCCTGGACAGATTACAGAACTACAAATCACCTGGTCATCTCAAATATGACATGGCTTCAAAGCTTTATAAATTATAAACATATACTGTTTTAGAGAGAGAGAGAGGGGGAGAGAGAGAGAGAGGGGGAGAGAGAGAGAGATCTTCTTTAAATTTTTGAATCTATATCTAATAACATTTTCCTCTTAACACCTGTTACAGTTGCAGTAACTAAACTCATCAGAGAGAGATTTTAATTAACTTAATTATAAACAGATATGTAAACACTGTATAGAAACACTGCAATAATACACCCAATGGAATTATATCTGGGATAGACTGAAAGCAAATATTAACCACAGCCTGTCAATAACTGACTGAAGTAGTTAGAAATAAATTATTCAGAAAGTACATTTAAATACACTAGATCTTCCTGTAAACTCTCAAATTCTAGTTTATTCTTAATGCTTAAGGATTTCATCAGTTAGTGGTAGTTTGTGCATAATTAACACAAATTTTTTTAGCAAAAGCAGTAGGAAGTTTTGTTAAATTGTTAGTTAAAAGAAATTAGGAAATGTTGATGACATTTGCAGGCTCTACAAGGTTAGTGTGAAGATGCATGGCTCAGTGGTTACATCGTTAGGTTCACAATCATGAGATGGTGTGTTGGATTTCTAGACTGGGTTGTGTTGTGTCACTCAGCTGTAGAAATGAGTTACAACGTCACTGGTGCCAAGCTGTATCAGTCTTTGCTTTTCCCTTGGATAACATTGGTGGCATGGAGAGAAGAAGCTGGGATACATGGGCATCTGCTAGTTTTCCATAAACAAATTTGCCCAGACTTGTACCTTGGAGGGGAATTTTCTAGATGCAATCCCATGGTCATTCACGACCGAAGGGGGTCTTTACCCTTTGTTTTTTTACTAGATTAGTGTGATTATGCAGGTGTGGCTGTGTGATTATGATGTTTGCTTCGCAGTGACACAGTTTCAGGTTCAGTCTCACTGCATGGCGTCTTGAGCAAGTGTCTTCTACAATAGCCCTGAGCCAACCAAAATCTTGTGAGCGGATTTGGTTGATCGGAACTGGAAGAAGTCCATCATGTATGTGCATATATGTATGTTAGCCTCTCATAATTTTCACATCATGTATTTAATAATAACAATGAAATTATTGTGTATAGTGCTCTGGTGCACTACAACTTATCAACGTGCATAGAATTATGTACAAATGTCAGGAAAGTGAACAGTGTATGAGTCATGATATAGATGTGTGCATGCGTATGGCAGGAGGATATCAGATGTAGTGTTGGCAAATTTCAGGAAGCATGGAGGTTTTAAAGGATGCAATGTTTCGGCAGCTAACAACTGATATTGGTAGTTTGTTCCATGCTTCAGCAACTCTGAGTGTGAAAAATTGTTTCCAAAAGTCATGGGAGCTGTGCTGTTTTCTGACTTTGTAGACATGCCCACATGTGTCTACAAAGACACATGGAGTTCAAAAAGGTGCTCAAGGTGATTGTTTGCACACTGGTTAATAATTTTGTAGGGGTTTACCAAGTGTAGTTACCAGATGTCAGAGCTTCAATGTTCTTCTCTACTATCTATTTTACTGATTATGAAAAATGAAAGTCAAACTCAACCTTAGCAGGGTTTGAACTCTGGGCATAAAGGACTGAAGTTAAATGCCATAAAGTATTTCTGTCCATTACACAGCTCATTCTATCACACTCAATCATCCTTGTATCGAGATGTAATCCTTTCTGTTACAGGCACGAAGCCTGAAACTTAATGGAGTAAGCTAGTAGGTTACATGGACCTAGAAAAGATGAAAAACAAAGACAATTTTGGCGGCATTTATATTCAGAACGTAAAGACGAATGAAATGTCGCTAAACATTTTGTCTTGCGTGCTAACGATCGTAAAATAATCATGCAAACGAATTAGAAGGAAAAGCGTGCAAGGGAGATAACTCTACTTATAATTCATGCATTGGCGCTTGTAATTCAATATTTTATCTGTAACCCGGTTTTATATTTTTATTTGAAATTTATTTTTCGTCCTAATTTGATTACAAATTTTACATTGAGTCATATTTTAGCATTTTAGTGACTCGGCTAAGAATATCAACAAATAATAAAGCTTTGCGGTTGTTTAGATTCAGGTCAGTTCTAAATGTGCAGATTCTTTGACCAAAAGCATTCTTAATCATGAGAACACTGCTTTTTGTTGTTGTTTGGGCAGTAAACTGCACTGTCTAATAAGTCCTTCCTTAAGTTAATGATGAGTGATTTAAGGGAGATTTAACTGTTATTTCTAACAGATACATATATGTATGTGTGTAAAATCTTTTTGTACCAATCAAGAAGACAATTTCAGTCCATTTTAATTGTCAATCTTCAGTCTAAATTAATTCCTTCATATTTATGTTCTGCTTCACCAATTTTTGCTTAAAATTTTTTTTTTAATCTTCTTTCTTTATCAGTGATTATTAAATATTACATATGCACCCCTACCACACACACACACACACACACACACACACACACACACACACACACACACACACACACACACACACACACACACACACACACACACACACACACACACACACACACACACACACACACACACACACACACACACACACACACACACACACACACACACACACACACACACACACACACACACACACACACACACACACACACACACACACACACACACACACACACACACACACACACACACACACACACACACACACACACACACACACACACACACACACACACACACACACACACACACACACACACACACACACACACACACACACACACACACACACACACACACACACACACACACACACACACACACACACACACACACACACACACACACACACACACACACACACACACACACACACACACACACACACACACACACACACACACACACACACACACACACACACACACACACACACACACACACACACACACACACACACACACACACACACACACACACACACACACACACACACACACAGAAGTGAGGCTGTTAAAAAAAAAGCCAAACTTGCTACCTTCAATTTAGTTTTTATGCTTAACCTTGCCTATAGTCGTTAATTTTAATAGGAGGTGGCATATCAGTTAATGTTCCATTAACAATCAGTAATGCCTGAA
Source organism: Octopus bimaculoides (assembly GCF_046866305.1). Taxonomy (NCBI): domain Eukaryota; kingdom Metazoa; phylum Mollusca; class Cephalopoda; order Octopoda; family Octopodidae; genus Octopus; species Octopus bimaculoides. The sequence continues at coordinate 10,956,992 of NC_142945.1, read as the reverse complement.
AGGGTTCAATCATGAATATAGACAGTCGATGTAGGGTTCTTCTGAAGGATCTTTGGAGTAACGTTACTGAACAGGGTACATAGCTTAGAAACCAGGTGGAGCTGCTATGTCACCAATAGGTAGTCACAGCTCTCATACTGTGGACATGTGATTTGAATGTTGCAGGAAAGAATCTCAAGATGAATTCTTCGAGATGATCCAGATTGCAGGAAACCTAGGGGTTGATCAAAAATGAGATAGTTGGTCATGCTTAGAAATTCAGCTGGAGAATCTAATGACGGTTTCTTCATGGAGGACTCTACCCTCACGACTCCTTCCCCAGGAGTAGTGGGCAGAGAAGAGGGATGGATGAAACCCAGATTTTATAATTATATGATTACTCTTTTACTTGTTTCAGTCTTTTTACTGTGGCCATGCTGGAGCACCACCTTTAGTCGAGCAAATTGACCCCAGGACTTATTCTTTGGAAGCCTAGTACTTATTCTATCGGTCTCTTTTGCCGAATTGCTAAGTTACGGGGACGTAAACACACCAGCATCGGTTGTCAAGCGATGATGGGGGGGACAAACATAGACACACATACATATATACGACGGGCTTCTTTCAGTTTCCGTCTACCAAATCCACTCACAAGGCTTTGGTTGGCCCGAGGCTATAGTAGAAGACACTTGCCCAAGATGCCACGCAGTGGGACTAGCAGTGGGACTGAACCCGGGACCATGTGGTTTGTAAGCAAGCTACTTACCACACAGCCACTCCTACGCCTTAATAAATATATCTTAAACAAATATACTATATGATTGTCAAATCAATCATCCATGTCTTCTTTGCTTCCTTCTCTCAAGTGGTCGTTTTTATTGAGAACTGAATGAATTGCTATTATTTATTTCAGGTAACATTTAGTCTAGTGCTATTTTTAGCCACAGGTTAGTAATCTGTTTCCCACAGTGACAAAGCTCTTTTCATGGATTTTAAACATCATCAATCAACTATTTCTTACGCCCATAAATGTGTGTGTGTGTGTGTGTGTGTGTGTGTGTGTGTGTGTGTGTGTGTGTGTGTGTGTGTGTGTGTGTGTATATATACATATATATATATATATATATATATATATGTATATATCATGCCAGCATGGAAGGCAGACGTTGAACAATGATGATGATATACATACACACACAATGCCTACATTTAGAATAAAATGTATGCTTCTGTTGACTCAAACTTAAATCTTCAGGGCACTTTTCACGCTCTGTTATAGCTATTTTATTTCACTCATATTAAGTCATATCCATGAGAACAGATACAACATGTGACTGTCTCAACACCCATTCACACTGAAATCTGTAGATCTGATCTGATTAAAAAACACTTGTTGATGAATGTATCCAATCTTGAAGAGTCACTACATTTCCAATATTAGTGTTTAACAAACAACTGTCCTTTCCAGCCCCCAAAGCTAATGTATTCATTCAGGTGCAATGTGATTTTGATTATCATGTGATATCTATTACCTTCCTACCTTTTCTCATACTTAAGTATAGTGCTACCTGCCCTTCCCACCATTAACCCTAATGGTTCGAATTAAATTTCTCATGTTATATTTGAGTGAATATAGTTGGTAGCTAAATAAAAATATTATTGATATTAAGTCAGATCAAATCATATATATATATATATGTCAGGGCACATGGCTTAGTGGTTAGGGTGTTGCATTCACAATCTAGCAATCATGATTTCAATTCCTAGGCCGGGTGGTGTGTTGTGTTCTTGAGCAAAACACGTCAGCTCATGTTGCTCTGCAATCACCTGAACACCTGGTACACAGTACACCTGTTTAAACAATGTCAATTTGGTGGAGTGAGTGAGCTAATATATGGCACATACATTTAATCACTATAAACAAACCATTTGGGCAGGTCATTCAGCAAAAGCTGGACACTCATATGTCATCTTCAGTGAGAAAATCCATCATATATACATATACACACACGTGATGGACTTCTTTCAGTGTCTGTCTACAAAATCTACTTGCAAGGCTTTAGTTGGCCTGGGGTTAGAATAAAGGACATTTGTCCAAGGTGCCACACATTGGGACTGAACTTAAAATCATGTGGTTAAGAAATAAACATTTGGAATCTGATAAATAAATGTGTCCGTTATTGTCATGAGAATAACAAGTAAGCAGTTATTTATCTGACCCCCAACTTGCGCAAACTGTTAGATACAAAGCACTTCTGAAAAGCTGAAACGTTTTCCTTTTGGTCTATACTCTTTGATAATTGTGTGAATGTGTTGTATGGGAGAAAGTCTTGTTTTTATAGGGACCTTCCTATGTGGCTAAATAGACTTTTCAATTTATTTGTATAAACCCTTTTTGTTATTGATTTCTATTGAAATTCACTGCCTTCATTTCAATCAATGTTTAGAATAATTAAGGAATTTACTGAAAGTAACCATTATTATTAAGCTGATGTTTGTAATGTAAATTAAGAAATTTTGATGGAATGTTTTAACTTGAATAATTTTAAATCACACACACAACACACACAGCACTCAACTTTTGTTATTTACACCACCTGTCCTCGTCTGTTGTTATTTTTTGTATATTCTCCCATATATATATATATATATATATATTTGCACAAGCACACACACACACACACACATAGTGCATATGTGCCATACCTGACACTGGAGGTTGTCACAACCCTTTGGCATGCCAGATTGTGTCATACCAGCATGAAAAATGGACATTAAATAAGGGTGAGGATTATGTATACATGTATGTATGTGTATAGTATGTATTCATGTATGTGTATATGTGTATGTGTGTACATATACATGTATTTATGTCCACATCTGTTTTTGTTTAATTGCTAAATAATGTATTTAATTTTATAATCTGTTGCACAAATAGTTAACATGAATTACTTAAAACAAAAGCCTATCCCTGAGATAAATTTTAAAAACTCAAGAGGTAACGAAGAGAACAAATTTGAAACAAAGTTTCTAAACTCAATGTAGAGAAAATTTCAGAAAGTGAAATAAACTATTTTGGTGATGAAGAGAAGTCTAACATTCTGAGCTGAACCGTTCACCAGAGAGAGAGAGAGAGAGAGAGAAGTATTTTAGTTCTTCTGCATGTGATTTGACTTTGTAGTAACTCTAATGGTTTGTTCCATCAATATCGATTTTTTTTTTTTTTTCTGTATAAGATAAAAGGTGTTTTGGAGGTGTTCAGTAATCAATCTTAGCTTCCTTTATTTTATGTTTGTCTGTTTTTTTTTTTCTATTTTATAGGCAAAAGTAAAACTAAAACGAATTTATCTGGGCATGTCCCAGGAAAAGGTAAGTATACATAGCTACACTGAGTAACCTTTTGTGTATACACACACACACACACACACACACACACACACACACACACACAGAGGTTTATATGCATAAAATGTGGCCTGTTAATGTTGTTGTTGTCATTGTTGTTTAGTGCCAGATTAATGTTTAAGACACTTCACCTGTTTCCCCTCTGACCTCCCCCACTTTTTCTTTATTGCCTAAGAATACCTTCCCCAATATTTCTTTTTCTTTTTACTTTTGAAATGGTGCTGTGTGACTCGAGAGTGATTTGGCTTCCACTTCTACCAGGTCAGTTATCGACTCTGCCTGTTAGCATTGTATCATTGTGAATCTGTTGAAGACTTCAATCTTCATATAATATGGTTAGGGTATAATCAAGCCTGGCAGAGTTTATCCTACTTCAACCAACCAATATCATCCCCGGGAAGATTTGAGGTTAGCAGAGTAATATAACAGAATGCATAATAATAATAATAATGGTCACCTAGTAATACATATTTATGGCTAGAAGCTTCTTTGTTATATAGACATGCTGGTTCCAGTCAAACCATCTAACCCATGCCAACATGGAAAACAGATGTTAAATGATGACGATGCTGATGACTAGGTAGATGAGATCACCATTATCATCATCACTGTTTTCATATCTGCTTTCCATGCCTGAGAATGGGTTGGATGGGTTTTACCAGTTGAGTTAATTTCTTCTTATTTGGACGGACTTTGTGCCATCTTAGTTGAGTCTGGGGACCATCTTTTACTCATACATTCTATTTTTTGGCATGGTTTCTACTACTTGATGCTCTTCTTAACACCAACTGTTGTACAGAGTATAATTACTTATTTAAGCTTTTTGTTCTCTATAGAGCATAGGCTTTTGATAACTTCTCTCTAATATTCTTGCCTCTGAGATGCCTTTTCTGCTTCTCTCCACTTGAATGCCTGCATTTTCAGCTCTTACATATTCATATTATATGAGCCATACTTAGGGCAGCAAGCCTGCGGAATCATTAGTACTTCTGAGAAAATGCTTAGTGGCATTTCTTTTGGTTTTATGTTCTGTGTTCAAATTCTACTAAGCTTTACTTTGCCTTTCATCCTTTTGGGGGTAGTAAAATAAGACGTAGTCAAGCACTGGAATTAATGTAATCAATTAGTACCCTTCTTCTAAATTTGAGGTACCATGCCAATGGTAGAAAGCATTATCAGAACCATGGTTCAAACCCTACTGCGATTCACTCTCCCAGCCTGTCAGATGATGATGATGTAAATTTTATGTCAATGTTATCATAAATCATTGTTATATAACTCAGCGTTCTTATTTGTGAATTGCTGTAATGATCCAAAAAGTAATTCAATAAATAATGAACTGTTAAAAAAAAAAAACGTTTTTTTTTTTTTTTTATAACTCCAGCGATGTTTTTGCTTATGTAATTGTGAATTACTGATTCATGAACATTCATTGTTTGTTAGTTTATATATATCCAGCTATAGTAAACCTGTCTGTATTTTCCATTCACTGAAGTAGTCGCTTTTTGTCATGCTATTTGTGATGTTATATCTTTCGATTGTTCTTACTTTCTTTCTTCTTTATATCACATCATGGGTGTACTCCATATGTACTAAGATTCTACTTTATACCTTTTCTTTCTTTATTTTCGTTCAGCACAGATTTACGTGTTTTGTTCTTTTCTATATACTAACAAAGTACTTGGTCTATGATTGTATTTCTTTGCTCCTTATTTTGTCATTTTACTCATGATAAAATGGCTTGTCATAACTCATTATATTCAACTTTTAACTGAAAGTTTTTTTGAATGTAATTCTTTTTCTAAACAGAAAGTTTGTGCAATGATTTTTGTTTCTCTCCCCAAGAAAACACTTTTAGTGTGATCATCAATGTGACCGTTATTGCTTTTATTGGTCACTTCTGATTAATCCAAGCCCAAGATCAAGGCATTTCTTCTTGTGACCATTCTGTATTTTTTCCCAGGTATAGCATACTCAGAGCTCTCATATATCCAATACATACATCTCTACAATAATAACACTAATTCAAGAGAGATATTTGGTTGCTATTTCTAGCAGGATTAGGCATCCTGATTGCATAAAAGCTCATTCATTATTAGATTTTGGAAAATAGAAAGTTTATTCATTCTGCACCTTTTAAATTGAGAAACATCTCCTCTTAAGAATTCTCAAATTTTAATTTGAAATGTTCAAAATATCTTTAACCCTTTTAATATTAATCTACTCACAAACTGTCTCTGGATATATAACTCAAAATTTAGACATTTTAATATGTTCATATTCTACATTAAAATTTTCCACCATGATTTTATGTAAGTACCTTAATGTTCTGAAAACCAGCTTATTATAATAATAATAATAATAATAATAATAATAATCGTTTCTACTATAGGCGCAAGGCCTGGATTTTGTAGGGAGGGGGACAGTCGATCACATCGACCACAGTACTCAACTGGTACTTTATTTATCGACCTTTTCTTCATACACGTATTGAGAGATATTTTGAAGGGGTTTTGTTGAGGAAAATGCATGATTCTGTGTATGTAAATATGATACGGTAACAGTGTACTGGAATAAAGTATGAAGCCTTAAATCTATCATAAATAAACTACATTACGCAAGTACCTAATTTTGATTTTATGCTTCAGATAAACTGTGTAGTTGTTTGTTTAGGTTGAGAGAACTCACACAGGCTGTAAAATTCAAATTTCTGGCTTTTATTGCACTTGGCCAATGGGTTATGTCCAGTCATTGTGGTTTTGTTGTCATTCATGCATGACAAAATACAAATGGGTGAATTAAAGTTTAACTTAGTTTCCATCTTTTCCCAGAAAATTTTCCTTTATTCCTTTAGCTAATCAAAAAATGTTTCTTAAAGGTAATACAGTCATTAAAGAGAGATATAAAATAACATCAGAAAAATACCTTAGGAATGAGAACCCAGATTCGAAATTCCCCCAGGACACCTGATGAAGGCTGGAGAGTACATCAGCTGAAATGTTATGTTGACAACAAAAAAGTTGAGGACAAATATCCATCAAATGTAATGTACATAATTCCTTCTCTCTCAAATATAGAACTTACAACACTCATAAATAGATCGACATTATGTGCAGGGCAGTTTTTTGATACACTTAAAAATAAAGAAAGAGGAAAGTTTTAAAGTCTGAAACACATTTAAACTGCTGACTAATCAATCATACCAGAACATTAGAAATAAGTTTACAGCCATGTAGATGTATGAGAGCCAGAAAAAAAAAAAATTCTTTATTTTCTTTCTTTTTTTTTGTTTCTTTTCTTTTCTTTTTGGTTACTTTTTCTTTTCTATTTTTCTCTTTTTTTTTAAAATTCATTTTTGAGTATTTCTTTTTGTCTTTCTTTCTCTTGTTTCCTCCCTTCCTTTCTTTCTCATTTTGTTTTTCTTGTTCTTACTAGGTGTGGTCCTGTTTTATGTGAACTAAATTTTCTGGGTGATTGATTTCTCTTGTATTTTGTCTTTTTCTTTTCTGCTTTTTTTTTTTTGTTTGTTTTGTTTTGTTTGTAAACAGGTGGTTAAAAGACTGTGTATTCAAAGAAAGCAGGAGACAGTGGGGTAGGGGAGGGAATGAGAGAGAGAGCGGGGGGGGGGGGGGGGAGAAACCAATAGAAAAGTTTCTACTGTCCATTATTTCTGAGTTGAGCAACCAAAACTTATATTCTTTTACTCTTTTACTGGTTTCAGTCATTTGACTGCGGCCATGCTGGAACACCACTTTTAGTCAAGCAAATCAACCCCAGGACTTATTCTTTGTAAGCCTAGTAGTTATTCTATCGTTCTCTTTTGCCGAACCGCTAAGTTACAGGTACGTAAACACACCAGTATCAGTTGTCAAGCGATTCTGGGGGGACAAACACAGACACACAAACATATACACATACATACATACATACATATATATACACATATATACAACGGGCTTCTTTCAGTTTCCGTCTATCAAATCCACTCACAAGGCTTTGGTGGGCCCGAGGCTATAGTAGAAGACACTTGCCCAAGGTGCCATGCAGTGGAACTGAACCCAGAACCATCTGGTTGGTGAGCAAGCTACTTACCACACAGCCACCCCTGCGCCTATAGAGATATTTAGACCTATGTAGAGATATTTAAAATTTGTATTGAATTATTAAGGCAAATGATCAGTTGGTGGTGGTGATGGTGGTGGCCTTAGAGGTAGTGGCAATAGTTGTATTGATTATTTAGCCCTAGGTCAGTCACCATCAAGCAGACCCATGATCAAAAGGAATTCTGGCTGTAGCCAAACTGTCTTATATAGTGGAAAATGCAACTGTCTAATTTGTCCTTGAAATAAAAACAAACCAAAAAATACGGTGTAATTTTAGCAAACTTTGACTTCTATTTCTAGGAAGTGAAGATGTACGCAAAGGAATATAGTTAACAATATCCCCAGTGTATTACTGGTGCTTTTACTATCAGATCAAAAATGATCTACTACTGTTAATGATATAAAACAGTACTACCTGTTTCATAATTGGGCCATTGATAATTAAACTAGCTTTAGCTTTTAGGGGTCTCACCCTGGTGTGTGAAGGGTACATAGTTGCTCTGACTGAACAAAACAAAACAAAAAAATACTTGTCTACAATGATAGATGAACTCAACCAGGAGTTAATGGCCATGGAGTGGGCCCCTGTTAACCTTTTTGTTACCAACTCACCTTAGACTGCTCCTAATTTTATGGTACAAATTTCATGTTTCAACACTTTAGCATTTAGATTACTCTGTCAAATATCACACTTGTTTATTCATATTGTTTTAAATTGAGCAGACATTATCTTGTAGATCTTGTTGCTTTGAGATTTCATTGTTATGGTTACTTATTTTTAGAATGATATTGTAGGAGTGGCCAGAGTTGGCTGGTTTGAACATAAACCAGGTGGAATTTCAGGCTACTTTAAATGCTAAGGGGTTAAAGTGATTTAGATTAAAATTCTCCATCAAAATTTCATATTATATCCCAAACATCAACATAATTTTTTTTGTTCCTAATTCCTATTGAAATGCGCTGCCTTTGTTTTAATCAATTTTGAAAATAATAAAGAATATAGTACAATAACCATGTTATTTATTAAGCTGGCATTTTGGAACTTAAATTGGCATGCTATTTTGATGGAAGGTTTTAATTCAAATCCCTTTATAATGGGAAGTTTGTATTGTACGATAAAGGCAGGTTAGTATCAAAATTGTTTTTCAAATACTTCATTGTTTCTTGGCTTTTTAGCTAAGATCAAAGTGTATTATCTGCTCTTCTCAGCTTAATATCTGGTATGCTCCCTATGTGGGGCTATCAATATCAAACTAATTTTTAGAATGAGCTGAAGAGTTAAGGGCTTGCTCCAACTTTGCCACAGGTAGTCTTTTACAGTATTACAATATTTCCAAAATTCAGCTTATCTGACAAGGCAGTTTCCAAGCATGGCTGCAGTCCAGTGATTGAAACTAGTAGAAGAGAGTGGATTTTTTTCAAAATTACTTGAAAGACAAACAATGTAAATCCACAGAAATATGGTAACAGAAGAGTTAAGTTTTTTGAGTCTAGCATTGCGAGTTCACTTGGCAACCACTGCTCTTATTTGATACTCTCTCAAATGTACTGGCCTAGCCTTTTCTCTAACCTAGGGCAGGGCCATTGCTAAGCTCCTGCAACCCCTGCGATTGCAAGTGGCTTCTGCAGTTGAGGGGATCTATGCTAAGATCAAAGTGCATAAATGAGTCATCTAATTACTTTGGTTAAGATGTTGAACATGAATTGAACTATGTTGAGTGAAAATTTTAATTACATCAACCCCAGTATGCAACTGGTACTTATTTTATTGACTCCGAAAGGATGAAAGGCAAAGTCAATCTTGAACAATAATAATAATAATAATAATAATTCTTTCTAATAATTCTTGACAGGAGACTAGCAGGTTTGAAAGGAGATGGTGAGTCAATTAAACCAGTCCCAGTACTTGACTGGGGCTTTATTTTATCCACCTCAAAAGGATAAAAGGCAAAGTTGACTTCAGCAGGAAAATAATAATAATAATAATAATAATAATAATAATAATAATAATGATAATAAGAGCACTCAGAAAGTGCAAACCTCTGCCAAGGCAACACCAGCGTCAGCCAGAGGTGAGTTTTGAAATGAGAATATCTGAAATAAACTCAACTGCTCTCACAAACGAGAATACTAAAAATGGACCCGAGCACTCTCAAAAATTAAGTAAAAAAGCAGGAAAAATTAATCCAGTATCCTTGTCTGGTATGATCCCAAAATCTACTCAGTTTGTGCCAGTCACAAGGCCAAACATTCCTGAAAGTTTCATCAGAATCCATCCAGCAGTTCTTGAGATGTCTTGTCCATGGACAAACAAACATAACTGAAAACAATACCTCTGCCATCGCTAAGGCAGAGGTAATAATAATAATAATAATAATAATAATAATAAAACAGAAACAATTCCTATCATAGTAGGTGCCTTAGGTATAATAAAAATATATTCAGACAAATACATAACAAAAACACCAAGACTTACAAATATATATAACATACAGAAAATTGCACTACTGGGCACAGCACACATCCTACGCAAAACACTTTCAATACAGTAACCATAAGAGCACCACAGCACATACCCAAGGCGCACAGAGCTGCGCTCGGTAGTGAAGTGAAAGCACATTATAAAAATAAAACTACTGAACAATAATAATAATAACTTCAGGGCTTGGAGATATTTATCTTTTTTTTTTTACATCACATGACAGTAGAAAAAAAAAGTTTAATAAAAAATATATCAAAAATGAGATTTTAAAAAAAGGTCATGAATCAGCTTATCCAGAACAAAAACAAAAAATAAATTAAATTAAACTAAACTAAACAGAAAAAAAACAATTAAAAAAATTCACTAAAAGACCTGACATTTATGTGAATCATAGTAAAATCTTTACTAAAGGTACACACACAAATTGTATGAGAGGAATCAAGAAATAATTTCTCACGATTGGATGTGGTTGTGGTTGTGATGAATGTAGTTATGTCGAGTAATGTGGAGGGTGTTGAATACAAACCCTTGTTATTCAATGATATTGTGTAATTTAGCTTCCGTGCACATATCCATAGGATTTTATCTATGTGTGCATGTATGTATGTATGTATTTATTTGTGTGTGTTTCCGTCCACACGCTAATGTGTTTGTGCTTATGGATTGCATTAATGGATGTGTGTATGCTATAATATGCATACACACACACACACACTTATGCATACATACTCTATATTTGAATGTGTATTATATGTTATATTTGTGGGTGTGTGTGTTTGCATGTGTATAGATACATTTGTCGTTGTGTGTTAATATGCTAAAGTATATGTATGTATGACCGAGTATGTATGGATGCATGTATGTAATGACTGAGTATCTATTTAGGTGTGCATAAGCATTATACATACATACATACATACATATATATACACACACATATGTGTATGTGAGTTTATATGTGTGCATGTGTGTGTAAGTTTATATATGTGTGCATGTGTGTGTAAGTTTATATATGTGTGCATGTGTGTGTAAGTTTGTGTGTGAGTGAGTGAATATGTACACGTGAGTGTGTGTGTGTGTGTATTTGTAGATATTAATCCTATGGATGTTTAATAGAACTAGTATTTCTACCTACTTATGTTATGAGTCATATGTTACTTAAAACACACGTGCACACACACATATATATATACATGCACACATACACATATATGCGTGCATACACATTCATACATGCTCACACACACACACACACACATATATGCATGCACACACACACACACAGTGACTACAAGAAACAGCTAATCATTCAGGTCTCAAATTGTTTGTTAAAACAGATTTATGCCAAAACTTATTAAAAGTTTTCAGTGCTGAACATTTTATTTATTAGATATAATCTTTATTCATGCACATATACATACTTTCATGTATTCGTGGATGTGTTACCAAATTATATATCAAATATATGTTAATATACAGGGTGTCCACAAGGTCTGGGTACATGGAGTAAATAAAATCATAACAAACAATTAAATATAAGAAATAATAAGTTATTTAAAGTATGTGTTAATCCCCATGTACCTAGACTTTGTGGACACCCTGTATATTAACATTGCATGTATGTGTGTGTATGCATGTATGCTCTAACTAAGGTACCCAGCCCTTGCCAAGATTCTGAAATTTGGCTTTTCAGTAGGTCAGAGCAAAAGAGAACCAACCAGCACTAGATTAACCATTAAGCAAAATAAGTACATGCTTAGGGCATCAAGGGAAGTTGGGGGGGGGGGTGCTAAAGAAATGGTAAATGGTTTACAGTACAAAAGAAATCACTTTAAGCTTGTTAGAATAATATTCAGGATGCCTTATCTCTACTAAGTATAGAAGCAAATGTGATACATAAAATATATTTTGAGTACCTGATCAAAGACTTTGCAATTAAAGTAGAAGACAATTTTTCAAATATAAATAAAAATGGAAGTATGCAAAAATAAACATTTTCATCTTACTGTTTGAAAGGTAAAACTTTATTATATGGTTTATTATTGCTCGTATTTTGAATTACATATATATGGGTGCACCAAAATCTTTTAAGTGCTGAGGGCCTCTATGAGTCTTTACCTGGCCCTGGAAGCAACTAAATGGTAAACCTACCCCTGAATGTTAAAAGTTACCTATCCTTTTTTTTTTTTTCTCAAAGCCTATACCACCAGAGGTAGTCGGTGGAACACACAGCATTATAAACGATACAATTCATGGAGTATAATACCTGAATATTTTATGGGTATAACAGATTTAAATGTGAATCAACTGAAGAATTAATTTCTACCTGCCCCAGTACTGAGATTGATTTGTTTGACTAAACCTTCAAGCATGGCAGCCCGTGACTGAAATAAGTAAAAAAAAAAAAAAAAAAAGCAGGTGTGTATTAATGTGTTCAAATGTATACAGTAAGTACGTGTAATTAGCTGTTTCTGTTGGGCACTCCGTCGGTTATGTTGATGTGGGTTGCAGTTGATCTCGTCAATGGAACAGCCTACTTGTGAACTTAACCCATTTGTGCCCAAATTTTACCTCTACCTTAGCAAAGGCAGAGGTATTGTTTTCAGTTGTATTTGTTTGTCTGTGGATAAGATATCTCAAGAACCGCTAGATGGATTCAAATGAAACTTTCAGGATTGTTTGTTCTCATGACTGGCACAAACTGATTAGATTTGGGGATTAATCCAGTTCTGGACAAGGATTCTGGATTATTTTTCCTGTTTTTTTTTTTTACTTAATTTTTGAGTGCAGTTGGGTTCATTTTTAGTGTTCCCGTTTGAGAGAAGATTTGAGTTTATTTCAGATATTCTCATTTTGAAAATCATCTCTGAGAGGATGTTGGTGTTACCTTGGCAGAGGTTTGCACTCTCCGAGTGCTCTTGTTTTATTTGATTTATTACCAAAAATCTTTTTTTATACAACTTTATCTGATACTAAATATATAAAAAAAAATTTATTACAATATTTGAAAGACACTCCAGTCTTGATGACTAACTAAAGATATCTCAAAAAAATACAGCTGTTGCAGAAATATGATAGATTATCCTTCTGGTCCTAAAAAAAAAAAGACAATGGGCACTAAAGGGTTAATGTACAGGTGGCTGAGCAGCCCACAGACATTCATACCCTTTACATAGTTCTTCAAAGAGATTCAGCATGGCACAAATTGTGACAAAGTCGACCCTTTGAAATTCTGGTACTACTCATTTTTTGCCAGCTGAGTGGACTGAAGAAATGTGAAATGAAGAGTCTTGCTCAAGGACATAATGCACTATAAGGAATTGAGGTCATGACCTTACAATTGTAAGCCAAATACACTAACCACTAAGCCACGACTTCACCATCCAAACGCTGTAATTATCTGTGTGATGTGCATAATTCAATGCATACATACATGTTTAAGCATCTACACTGTCTACTTGCAAAAACATACATGTGCTTGTCTCTATACATGCATGCATGCATGTATGTGTGTGTGTGTGTGTGTGTGTGTGTGTGTGTGTGTGTGTGTAATTTGATGTAAATTTTTTCTTTGGTTTTAAATCCAGTTTCCCATAGTAAATATGTTTTGGGGGTGGCTATTTTTTAAGAGCAGACAGTCTCACTGCTGTATGGCCTTTTCACATTAACCTTATTAACCTTTCGTTCATAACATACAACTGGAATGTAAAGATGGGTCAGATGAAATAATGCAATTAGAGATATGTACCCAGCCCCAGGGAGGCATTAAAGTATTAACTCATAACTATGTGGTTTAAAATTTTCCACTACCTTAACCTCACGTTCACTGCTCTTCTGCAGACTATAAGGCTCTATTGGAATTTATTATCTAAATTTCAAATCAAGGCAGTAACTTCTGCAGTCTGAAACCCCTTTACGATGACTAGACCTGCTAGAAACAACAGCTAAATATCATATAAATCATAACGCCAATAAGAAGGAAACATTGACACGTTGGATAATGTAGTCTAGGGATTAACCATCTCAAAAGTGTTAATCTTGTGCCTGAATTAGAAACACTTATTATTTAGGCAGCAAGCTTGCAGGATCGTTAGTGATATTTCTTCCAATTTTCTACATTCTGAGTTCAAATACTGACAAGGGTGACTTTGTCTTTCATTCTTTTGGGGTTGATAAAATAAGACCAGTGAAGTACTGGGATCAATGTAATTGACTTGCCCTTCCTCTCAAAATCTGCTGACCCTGTGCCAATATTAATATACCCATTCAGTTGACAAATATACAAATCCCTGTTTTTTCTGACTTACAGGCTTTTAGATGATGATGATGATGATGATGATATATATATATATATATATATATATATATATATATATATATCAATATCAACAGACCTCTTTCAGTTTCCATCTAGCAAATATGCCCACAAAGCATTGGTTAGTCTCAGGTTATAGTAGACGGTACCTAACACACAGATTGAACCTGAAACAGCAGGGTTCAAAACAAACTTCTTAATCACAGTCATACCTGCACCCATGAGCTATACCTTCACACACACACTCACCCACACTCACACACCCACACTCACCCACACACACACATACACAAAGTTTTTTTGTTTTTTTTGCCAGATTCTTGTTGGATAATCATGTGTTGAAATAAACATTATTGGACATTTTTTTGTAGGTGCAGCTTACATTCTACCAATTAGACACATGACTGACTGTATTTCATTCTGCTTTTATTATCAATTAATTACCATACATGCATGCATGCACATATACATTTATATATAAATACACATACACCAAAATACACTCCATTGCTATTTCCTAAATTGGTGTTGTTAGTGTTCACTGCACCTGAAAATTGCATGCACGTCTGTATGCACACACACACTATATATATATATATATATATATATATATATATATGCGCATACACACATATGTGTGTGCTTGTGTATATAGACATACTGCTCTGCTTGAATGGCCACTGTTGTGCAAGTACCACTTATCACTGAAGAGATTCTACAGTTGTTGGCATGGCATTTTGTTGCAGACATAAGAGACATGAATCAACAGAGATGCATGTGGAACACTTACCAATACAGTAAAACCTTTTAAATCATAAACAGTACATGCAGAAATGACCACTGAAGCAGAACAGACCAGTGTATCCTTACACACACCTTTCTATCTATCTGTATTTTTATATATATATATAATATATATATATGTATGTATATGTGTGTGTGTGTGTGTAATTATGTGCTGCTATTCTGCCTTCCAGATTAGATCAGCCAGACGGTGTATGTGTATACACAGTATTTCTGTAGTTATATGATTGATAAGCTGGGGGCTAGTATTTGTGTAAGTATGTGTTTGTATATATCCGTACAGCACAACACATGTACACAAAGATATTTATACATTCAGATGTAGCTGTGTAGTAAGAAGCTTGCTTCCCAACCACATGGTTCCAGGTTCAGTTCCCCTGTGTGACACCTTGAGCGAGTGTCTTCTGCGATAGCCTCAGGCTGACCAAAGCCTTGTAAGTGAATTTGGTAGATAGAAACTGGAAGAAGCCTGTTGTATATTTATGTACCCATATATATTTGTGTGTGTCTGTGTTTGTCCTCTTGCCATCACTTAACAACTGAATCCGTTGTGTTTATGTCCCCATAACCGTGTGGTTTCTTATTTCTTGACTGCCCACAAGGGGCTACACACAGGTGACAAACAAGGACAGACAAATGGATTAAGTCGATTATATCGACCCCAGTGCATAACTGGTACTTAATTCATCAATCCGGAAAGGACAAAAGGCAAAGTTAACCTCGGCGGAATTTGAACTCGGAACATAGCAGCAGACAAAATACCGCTAAGTATTTCGCCCGGTGTGCTAATGTTTCTGCCAGCTCACCGCCTTGTGGTTTCTACTTCAGTCCCAGCATTGGTTTGTTTACATCTTTGTAACTTAGAGTTTTTGAAAAAGGTATTGATGGAATAAGTACCACACTTAAAAAGATAAATACTGAGGTTGACTGTAAGAAGTAAAACAAAGTATGTAGAAACAGAAAAGCTTAATAAGCTATAATACACACATGTATGTATATGTGATTGTGTGTGTGATATATATACATATATATATATGTGTGTATGTGTATATATATGTGTGTGTGTATATATTGATATATATACATACACATCACTAGCCACTAAACCTTTTCTTATTTTCTCTTCCTGTTTATTTCTGTGTTCCTTTCTGTTGAAGAGCATAGGCTCAAAATGTAAAAGACTCTTTCACTTCCCAAGCATTAAACTAATACATCTGTTTGTTGTTTACACACCTGTCTTCATCTTTTTTTTTTGGTAACTCTCACTATATATATATTTATATATATATATATATATATATATATATATATATATATATATATATACACACACATATGATAATGGTGATGATATAAGCCCATGCATGTGTGAATGCATAAATGTTTTCTATACACATTTATACAAATAGTTTTGTATTTGGCACACACACACACACACACACTTCTACATGGTCAGTGGTAGCGTAAATAAAAGTATGTAGCATGCTCCATAATGATAGCCTTTGGGTCTAATTGTTATCCATTTTTCTTGTGTCTCCTTAATATCAGGCTAAGTTTACTTTGGAAATATATATATATATATATATATATATATATATATATATATATATATATATACCCATACCCATACCCAAACACATACACACCTTCCAACTCACTTACTTGAAAGAAAGAAAAGAAAACAGACCCAAATACATTATCCTCCACCCCTACAAAAAAATATACCTGCCCCTGCTCCCAATACATACCTGATTACATACCTACCCAAATATACCTCTCTTTCTCCACCCCCTTCATACATTGCTCTCCCTTTAAACACATACCCAACCCTCCAGGATCAGATTGAAATAATTAGCTATGAATGTGTGTGTGTGTGTGTGTGTTCATGTGATTGAGGGTGTATGTGTGCCTCAGTGTATATGTGTATGCGTGTGGTGAATAGAAGCTGTTCTGATATGGTGTTTCAGTTGGACAGTGGTGCTAGTGTTATTAGTGACTTTACTTGTGGTGGTGGTGGTGGTGGTGGTGGTGGTGGTGGGAGTGAGGATAATGAGGTTGACAGTAGTACTACTGGTGGTGGTGGTGGTGGACTGTGGAGATGATCACAGTATTGATGATAACTGCTGATGCTGTTGTACCACAGTCCAACCCAGATTGAACAGACAGCCAGGCAGATAGACAGACTGACCTACAATCAAATGCATTCCAGCCTGGACCGTCCCATTTATTTTCTTTTGAAGCATAATGTATAGTCAGGTCTACATTTTCTAGTGTTGCCATGGAAAACATTTTCAAGAAGTGGGCCTCGCGAGACCTGGCCCATCATCAGGTGACCTACACTATTAAAAAAACTTAGATGTAAGTTTTTATTAAGGTGCCATTCAGAAGGTCCTGTGGTCTGCAGGTTGTCCATGACTTGACTGCGCTTGTGTGACCTACTTGTTTCTGTTTCTTATTAAAGAGTATTTCTTGTGACTTGTTTCAGTCATTGGACAGTGGCCATGCTGGGTTTGGGGTACCGACTTGAGGGGGTTTAGTCAAACAAATCGATCCCGGTGTTTATTTTTTTTTTCTAAGTTTGGTGCTCATTCTATCTGTCCCTTTTGCTGAATTTCTAAGTTACACAGGCATAAACAAACCTATACATTATCAAAGAGCAGTAGAGACAATAAAAGCTGTTATCTGTGTGGTGGGATATGAAAGGTTTAGTCCACATTGAACTTTTAAACCCAAACCAAATGGTAACAAAGGAGTTCCACTGCAAGCGGCTTGAGCGGCTCAAGTCAGCGCTAGAAGAAAAACAACCACCAAGGTGTTCTTCCTTCTGGATAATGCTCAATCACATACAGTGAGGATGACATTCCAGAGGCTGGAGCAGTTTGAATGGGAAATGATGCTCCACCCACCATATTCGCTGGACATTGCCCCCCATCTGATTATCATTCTGCAGTCTTCAGAATCATTTGGATGGAAAAAATATGAATTCTGTAGACGAGGTCAGAACAGTAATGGAGGAGTATTTCTCATCACAGACAAATGAATTATTTTGGAAGCAGGGCTTTGCAAGTCTACCAGATAGATGGAAGAGCATTGTAGAAAATGAAGGAGAGTATGTATTAGATTAAAAAAGAATTTTGTTTATCTTAATTTTGAAAAATAAAAGTATAAAAAAGAACCGCATTCTTTATAGGATGACCCAATATATATGTTGGAAGAGGGAGCTAAGCAGATGTAGACAGATAAAAGAACATACATGCATAACTGTATGTATATTTAGAATGTTATATGTGTGTGTGTGTGTGTGCATGAATTTTCATGGAAACACTTGTGTGAATGCAAGTGTGTACATGTAAATAGACTCAGAAATAGGAAGGTGCTTGAGTGGAACAAGGTCAGATGAGTTTGTTGCATAGAACAAGATGCATGAGGACCGGATGCAAAACAAGACTGGTAAGGCATGCAGCAGTGGTGAGGTGTAGTTATGAAGCAAAGCGGAAGGTAGCAGCAGTTGTCAGTGTTGATGTAATGTCGGACAAACATGCAAACTTCCAATTGAGAACGTCGATGGGAAAGGTTAACTTTTCTTCACCGCCATCCCTGTGGCATCATTTGATGTTGTCACAGGTTTTGGTAGTGATGGTGAGGATAGCGTTGGGGAACTTTCATGAGAGTAACTGGAATGATGTCATATTGTCTTTTGTGTCTGTGTGATGAGTCAACCAGTCTCTGGTAAATAAGCCTTCATTCTTGTAATTCTTCCAACCTTAAACGCTCCTATCACTATACTATAAACATCGCAACTGTCACCACCAGCACCAGCACCAATATGGTTAAGAACCAAAAACATTGCAAGCAACCCAATGAAGGAGTCTCTCTCTGATGTCTCAACTACTAGAAATAGTGGCCAAATCTCCCTCTAGTTAGATCCTACAATAGACGTGTTGGATAGTTTAAGTTGTGATTTCTCCACATGTAGGATAAAGACAGGGTGTTCATAAGTCTGTTCAATCCAATTTGACCTTGGGTTAAACAACAACAGGAGCAGCACCACCACCACTATAGCCACTGCCACCATCATCACCACATCCAATCACAAAGGACTGCCACCACCACCACCACTACCACCTTAGTCCCCATCATCATCATCATCATCATCATCGCCACCACAACTTGCACCACTGTCTTTTCTGAACAGAAAGCAGGTGTCCTTAATTGCTATCCAAAAAAAGAATAGGGGAGTGGAGAGGAGATAGATGAGGGGAGGGGGTTAGGAAAGTGTGGAGGGAAAAAGAAAAATCTATGATTTAATAAGCACCACACTGAACTGTACTCTCTCTCCCTGTTAACCCATCTACCCATTCCCCCCTCTCTCTTTCTTATCTTTCTCCTTTTTCTTCTGTTTATCTCCCTATCTGTCCCTCATTTCCTCTATGTGTGTGTGTGTGTGTGTGTGTGTATATACATACATACAGAGAGCTTTCCTTCTAACTATCTGTCTACCTCTGCATCTCTCTTTCACTCTCTAGCGCTTCTTGCTTCTCTACTATCCACCCTTCTCTCTCTCTTCTCTGTCTCTCTTTCTCTATCTCTCCTCCCTCTCTATTGCCTCGATCATATCTTCTCTGCACACTTTGCCATTAGAGCTAGTTCCGGTCTCCTGTCCTCAATGAAGTTGTATGCCTCAATCACAGTCCTTGAGTTCTCTAGTACAGATCACTCCTATCCATCAATGGTAAGCATTTCCTGTATTGCATTATTTGTCTCTCTTTCACCATCTGGTAAATGTGTGTTGTTGTTGTTTAACCCAAGGCCAGTCCTGACCCAGCAAACAGGCAAACATGTTTTCTGCTTTGCACCAACTCCTAGGTTAAGATCAAGTTTTATGAGAATGTTATCAAGATTTTTTTTTTTTTTTTTTGTCACTGTTCCCAAGGCCCTAGTAATAATCAGCAGTACCATGATTTTGTTAATTTCTCTGTTCCAACAACTGAAGATGTCACACTTCAAGTCAGGTTGGACAAACTGCTTAAGACATTTCTTCTGGTTTTGCGTTCTGAGTTCAAATTCCGCTGAGGTTGACTTTTGATTTCACCCTTTCGGGATTGATCCAATAGGCACCTGTTGAGCACTGGGATTGATGTAATCAACTTCCCCATCTCAAAATTGCTGAACCTGTGCCAAAAATGAAAATGAATTATTATTATTACTATTATTATTATTATTATCATTATTATTATTATTATCATTATTATTATTATTATTATTATATTTTAAAAAAGGATTGACGTAACTCTTCACGAAGGTAAATAGTCAAGACGAAGAGCGCGATTCGATTGTATAGATGTTTTATTCGTTGAACAATATTTCAACAGTACGTCTGTATTTTTCAAGTTCAAAACAAAACGTGATTAAAAATTCAAAATTTCAGAAATCTAAGTGTAAACTATGAACGAGAGTAACCAGCGTCCATGTAATCAACTCACCCCTCCCCTCAAAATTGTTGGCCTTGCATCAAGATTAGTGAATTTTTTTCTTTTTTAATGTCTTGTAGCACAGACATAGGATCATAAATAACATGTAAATATTGGGTTGAAAATTCCTTTTGGACAGAGAAAGTAGAAGGCTGCCGGTCAGCAAAATACATTTTTGTTTTTGCAGGCAGTGTATCCATTATTGCATCATCTGTGTTCTTTCTTTTAAAACAGTTGTGTGTGATATAGTGACCCTGTAGAAATTTCTTTGTTTACATTTGCTTAGTTTGGTTTGAGAAATAGGGTGTGATAATAATTTTATGGTTCAATGGCAGGTTAAGAAAGCGATTTAGTCATACAAAGGGAATAAACAATTGAATATATATATATATATATATATAAGTTCTAAATTTAAATTTAGTTGTAATGACTAATCTAGGATAGAACGAAGAATAGATGATATAAGCAAAGTATGGTTTTGTTTGTTGTTGTTTACACTCATCTCAATGCTAATTGAGCAGATCAATAAGTAAAGGAATTCCAAGCTTGTCCATATTTAACCTTTTCTTGTTTCAGTCATTAGACTTCAGCCATACTAGAGCACTGCCTTGAAGGGTTTAGCCAAACAGATCAAGCCCAGAACTTATCGATTTTCTAAGCCTGGTACATATTCTATTGGTCTCTTTTTGCAAAACCTCTAAGTTACGGGGACGTAAATATACCAACACTAGTTAAGTGGTGGTGGGGGACAAATACAAAGATACACACACACACTCACACAGAAAACAGGTTATAGTAGAAGATACCTGCACAAGTTACCATGCAGTGGGACTGAACCTGGAACCATGTGGTAGGGAAGTAAAATCTCACCACATTGCCACACCTGTATCTATATTCTCTATTCTAGTTTTGATTTTGTTTTTGTATGTGAAATATAGGCTTTTTTTCCCTAAGACAATAGAAAGTGATTTGGTTGTTATTTGTAAAATTTGGTGTCCACATAGTAGCCTATCTGTTGATTGAAGTTTTCTGTGGATTTCAGTTGAACAATCTTTCCTACAAGCAAATGAGAGAACCTATACAGCCACACTTCTCAAACTTCCTTGATTCATTTTAGAAAATTAATAATCATAGGCTGTGTGGTAAGTAGCTTGCTTACCAACCACATGGTTCTGGGTTCAATCCCACTGCGTGGCACCTTGGGCAAATGTCTTCTACTATAGCCTCGGGCCGACCAAAGCCTTGTGAGTGGATTTGGTAGATGGAAACTGAAAGAAGCCCGTCGTATATGTGTGTGTGTGTGTGTGTGTGTGTGTGTGTGTGTTTATACATGTGTGTGTGTGTGTGTGTGTGTACATGTTTGTGTCTGTGTTTGTCCCCCTAACATTGCTTGACAACCGATGCTGGTGTGTTTAAGTCCCCGTAAATTAGCGGTTCGGCTAAAGAGACCGATAGAATAAGTACTAGGCTTCCAAAGAATAAGTCCTGGGGTCGATTAGCTCGACTAAAAGGTGGTGCTCCAGCATGGCCACAGTCAAATGACTGAAACGAGTAAAAGAGATATAGAAGCTTCTCCATTGACTCATGTTGTGTGTGTGTATGTGTGGTGGGGATATTGTTGGGAATCACTTATGTTGTTGTTGACTGTTGTACTAACACCAAGTTAAGACCCAATCACTAAGCAAGCCGCCATCAAGGTCTTCCTGGTTCGCTAAGCAATAGTTCATAATATACATTATGTAAATTGTAAACTGATTTAATAGAAGAATGAGTGAGCATAATTTTCCCAGAATTAGTCACTGATGTTGGATTAAAAAATTTTACTATATCTTGGAAAAGCACAACTTCTGAAGATTGATTTCATGCCACTTGGTTTAATGACAAGTTGTTCCTGACCTGCTAGAAATAGCAGCCACATCTACTTCCCACCTGTTTTTTTTTCATATCACAATCATTATTCCAAGGGACATGTTAGGTAATGGTGGCATCGACTATTTCCAGGAAAATAAAGAACAGACTTGTTACCAGCTGAAACCCTTTTGGAATCATTGGTCTGTCTGTATCTCTGTTTATCTGTCTGTCAGTCTCTCTGTCTGTTTGTCTGATCAGAGCTGATCTGGATTAAAAAAAAAAATAAGGTTGACCACAACAACAACAACATAAATAAATAAAAACTGGCAGTCCAATAATCATAGGAGAAAATTTGAAGGCATAGGCTGTTGTAGGTCTTCTACTGTTTCTAGTGACATTCGAGGGGTAAGATGATTATTATTATTATTATTATTATTATTATTATTATTGAAAGCATTATTATTATTATTATTATTTATTTATTTATTTCTGTATGATTAAATACCCCAATATTCATTCATGTGCAACCTGTTTCTTTTCTTTACTTCAATTTATTTATTTATTTATTTTTTTCTCTTTGCTTTTGTATTTTTTGTCTTCTCAATAAATTGCATTCAGTGATGAAATAATATTAACTTTCTTACTAAATCATGTACATGGCTTAACAAATTATACATGCTATTTTCTGAATTGTATACACTGCATGCATTATATACTGAATTATATACACTGCTTCTTCTTTAAATGTCCATCATATGTTGATATTCATTGTTCTCATTCAATAATCATCCCTGGCAGGTTTGCATGTGGGCAAAAGGTCGGCTCTTGATCTGCTGCAGTGATGTTATCTGCTGCAGGTGAAGCTACCAAATGCAACTGACAAATGATGCTTCTCATGTGCTCTTTTGTATTCTCTCTGTTATTTTTCCTCTTTGGCTGGAATTACCAGCTTCGACAATTGGTACAATTCATCACACTGCAAGGCATCACACAGCATATTTCTAAAAGTCTTGGTCAGAAGTCATCGCCTCGGTGAGGCCCAATGTTCGAAGGTCTTGCCTCACCACCTCGATTTTAGTCCTTGCTTCCACACCTGAAACTTCTCTTCTAGTTCTGATAGTGATTCAGCAATTAGTGCAAGGTCATCAGCATAGAGGAGCTCCCAGGGGCATCCTGTCTTGAATTCCTCTGTTATCGCCTGGAGGACTATGATAAATAGGAGGGGGCTGAGGATAGAACCTTGGTGGACCCCTACCTCTACCCGGAATCCTTCACTGTACTCATTGCCAACCCTCACCTTACTGACAGCATCTCTGTACATGGCTTGCACAGCTCTCACTAACCATTCTTGTTTTGAAGGTGGTAAGTAAGCGATGTGTTAGATCCATGGTATGCGAATGATATTTGTCACAATGGATGCAATAACGTTATCAGGAATATTGATACTATCATCAGTAAACAATTTAAATCCAAAATGTTCATGCAATCGACCTGATAAAGGTTTATATTTCATAACTCGATTCTTCTCTGCTTCCATTTTACCATTGTTACTATTGCTTCCTGACTTCTGGTACATTTTATTAATGATGGGTAGAAATTAGATTTGAAACCGATTAATAAAAATTTAATTGTTAAAATAAATTAATAATTAATTAATCTTTAAATTCTGCAGCCCTAATATATATATATATATATGGACTGGCTTCTGTGCAGGTGGCATGTAAAATACACCATTTCGAGCGAGGCCGTCGCCAGTACCGCCTGACTGGCCCTCGTGCCGGTGGCACCTAAAAGCACCCACTACACTCTCAGAGTGGTTGGCATTAGGAAGGGCATCCAGCTGTAGAAACCCTGCCAAACCAGATTGGAACCTGGTGTCGCCGCCTGGTCCACCAGTCCTCAGTCAAATCGTCCAACCCATGCTAACAAGGAAAGCAGATGTTAAACGACGATGATGATGATATATATATATATATATATATATATATATCACACTATACAGAGTTATATATCTATTGCAGATTGTCTTACCAATCTGCCATTATCTGCTGTCTCTGAAGAGCATGTTATCAGATAGGTGGTATGAAGCTGATAAGATTGGCTGTAATGGATCTATAATACTGCAAATGCTGACATATATATATCACTCTATTGATAAATATATGAGTGCTGCGTTTTTCAGACATATGGATTCTTAGTCAACTATGTGTGTATGTGTATGTGTGTTTGTGTGTGTGATTATGCATATGCATGGAGATGCAGGTATGTCTGTGTGGTAAGAAGCTTGCTTCCTAATCCTGTGGTCTTCAGTTCAGTCCCACAGCACAGCATTTCATGTTGCTCCAGTTTGCTCAACTAAAAATGGGTTGCATTTACTACAGAGTGGCATTTTACTGAATGTTAGCCCCAAATCTTGCAAAGATGTCAATGGCCCTTATGAGGAAGCATCTGAACCTTGGATCATGTTCAGCCTGCAGAGTTTGAGCTCCTTGATTTCTCCACAGTGGGACCCACCTTGTCTTGCTGACAGTTTGTTCTTCCTTGTTGTTCCAAGAGAATTTTGGTTTCCCTTGTTTTGCCTACAAATTTTGATATTCCTTATTTTACCTTATAGGTTTTGCTCTTAATTGTTCTTACCTTTAAATCTGGTTTGGTGAGTATCAATGAGATACCAACTAAACTCATGGGTACTGCTACCCTTCCTTCTCTGCCTTGTATAAAATTAAAAACCAAAAACAACTTAATTGAGAAGGTCTTAAAATGGGTTAAGAGATCTGGAATGTCTTCAATGACAAACATGACATTTACTCTTCAGTAAATCCATCCAACCAATTAACAAACAAGAATGCAATAATACAACAACAAAGCAAAACGAAAGCCACCTTCATTTATTCAAGGACAAAACCAAAATAATTTAGTAGGTTCCATTAGTTTATTTGTTTGTTTAAACTGACTTAATATGTAACTCAGTCCATCTTATGACGCATTGATGTAACCTATATCCGTTTACTTATTTCCATAGTGTAAATGTTAGACGTATTTACATATTCTGGTCAGGTCATGAAGTTTATGATGATGATGATAAATAAATCTTAAGACTGAGAACCAGAACTGCAACAATTCCAAAAAAACCAGTTGGTTGGTAACCAGACCAATTTTGGGAGATCTCATTTTTCATTTCTAGTGACAATGTTGTTCCTATATAAATTACATAACCTCTGTGTATGTGTGCGTGAGTGTGATAGATAAAGTGAGAGAGAGAGAGAGAGAGAGAATTTTGACTCATTGCCAGTATGGTACAAACTGGCTTTTTGTATTGCTTATTTTTTATAAAGTTTTTATGAACTCACATAATCTTTTATATATACACACATAGATATAATTTTTTTTCTATCTGAGTGTTTGATACATATATCATCATCATTATTATAGCATCTACTTTTCCATGCTGCACATGGGTCAGGGCAATTTTTTTTTTTAGGAAGTATTTAGAAAAACACATATGTTTAAGAAAATATTGACTATACATTCAGCTTTGTGTGTATAGTCATCATTGTTATGGGCCAGATGGAATTTGTTGTGGTATATTTTCTATAGTATGATGCCCTTCCTGTTGCCAGGCAACATATTTCTCCATAACTGGACATGTTTTCACAGAAGATTAGAAATGAACACCGATTCTGTGTGTGTACATGCGATCGCAACAAATAATTCCAAGTCAGTTCCTATGTGGAGTTACTTCCCTTCCAAGCAGTTTGGGGACCTTATCTTTTCAGCATGGTTTCTTCAATGCCTGAATGCCTTTTCTAACGCTAGCCAGTTTCAATATTCTATGGGGTGCAGTTTGCAGGCCCTGCTATACTAGAGTGTTCTCCCTACTCTGCATTGCTCGTTTTGTTCAAGCAACACAACAAAGATAGGATGAATAAAAGATAGGGTAATGAATGTGAGAGAACAGGATAAGAGGGTTAGGAATGAGAGTGGGGGAGGGGATACTTTACACGGATTTCTGTGATTGATCAACTTGGTCACATATTGAAATGACTGGAAGGGAAACACACACACACATATATATACAATAATAGAGGATAAAACTTTTTTTGAAAGAAATTTTATCAGTGGCCAGCATATAAAATGAAACCAATTAAGGTGAAAATTATGTATAATTATAATAAGGGCTAAGAAAAATTTTCTAGCCTATATGCAGAGAAACAGATGCTAAATCATCTTATATATATATATAATTATTGTTTACATGTGGTGACTATTCAGGTTGGTTACATTGACATAATCATTATTTTGCAATATTTTTTATAAACATAACACACCTGTGTACCTGGAAGTCAAGGTCATATTTAACACGAAAAGAAGCTTATTCAACCATTATATATATATATATATATATATATATATATATATATATATATATATATATATATATTAGGGAGTTAGGGTTAGTTATGAGTATTTTTGCCAAATTTGGTTCAATACACTGCCACAAATTTTCCACCAAATTTGGCAAAAATACTCATAACTCTAACTCTAACCCTAAAGCTAAAACCAGTACAAATGCACGAACGATGTCATAAATAACAGTACCGCCGATAGTTGTTGTTGACAAACAACGGCAGTAATTTTATTCAAGGGATATAGATCCCATTACACCGCCACAACGTGGTGTTGATAAATCACAGCAGTAATTGGTTTCACCTCAATAGACGTCAGTGATTGGTTGAAATTACCGAAATACGACAACTTTTAACATGCAATAACTTCGAATATAAAATTTTTTTCTCTGTTCTATAAGACAAAATATACAACTATACGAAGTTTCAAAGTGTTTCGGTAGAAAACACACTAAATAAAAAAAATGGTGTACGCCAAATCAGAAAGATCCGTGGTACCTTCAGCAAGTGGCTACTGCTATAACCACAAGCTGACCCAAAGCCTTGTAAGTGGACTTCGTAAACAGAAACTGAAAGAACCTTGTCGTATCTGCATAAAATCTACGTGTATTTGTATTTGCGGCTGTGCTCCCATTATCGCTTGACAACCAGTGTTGGTTTGTTTACGCCCACGTAACTTAACGGTTCGGCAAAAAGAGCCCTTTAGAATAGATACTAGGCTTCAAAAAGTAAAAATCGGGTTCGACTAAACCTTTTAAAGTGATGCCCAAGTATGGTCACGGTCCAACGCCTGAAACAAGAAATAAAATTTTATACAAGTGCAGGCATGGCTGTGTGGCCATTAGTTTGCTAATCACATGGTTTCGGGTTCAGTGCCAATGCGTTGCACTCTGAGCAATTCTCTTCTACTATAGCCTCGGGCTGATTAAAGCCTTGTGAGTGGATCTAGTAGACGGAAACTGAAGGAAGCCCATTATACACACTAACACACACACATATATGATGACAAGTGATGTATGTTAACGTCCCCGTAACTTAGTGGTTCGGTAAAGAAAAAAAAAGGACTGATAAAATAAGTACCAGGTTTTAAAAAATTAGTACTGTAGTCGATTCGTTCGACTAAAATCCAAGGCAGTGCTCCAGTGTGGTCGTAGTCTAATGACTGAAACAAGATAATATATATGTTAGTAAGATATGTGGAGGCTACCATATTAAACATGGCAGGCAGAAAATAAATTTTAAGGAAATCAATTAAAGGTGTAACATATTACGCATTACATATCTTTCCTAATATGCGTAGACAGCTTTCGGCGACCATGATAGTAACTAATGTAAACATCAGTGAAAAATCCATTTCACCGGTGATTCCGAATAAACATTCCTTGTAATATTACCTCCGCCAGATTTACTCAAACCCTTATTACTTTCCCCATTACGAAGTTAATGATTAGCTTTGTTGAAAGCCGGTAACCAACGACGCTATTGTTCACAAAATCTTATATTACACACGCGCATTAACATAAACCTTTATAAAATGACTAGGTTTCTACAAGAATAAAGATAGCTGAATTAACTTCGTTATAATCGATAAAAGAAATATTAGATCGGCCCTGCCTTCATTCTTGTTCGAACCCGATTGTCTTATAAAGGCTGATGCCAAAGACTAGAATTTTATATGTTTAAAGGGAAGCTGTTAGCTTAGAAATAATTACTATTTTGATGAGGGATTTAGTCTCTACGTGATTGCGTGAACGGTTAGAAATAGCAGTCAAATCAGCCTCCTCCATCTTAAATAATTCCGTTAGATAAATTAGTCACTAGCATACAAAACGTGGTGGTCATGACTGGAACGCTTTTAATCATCGGCCTGCACTAGCAGAGTTGACCTGGTGTTAAAGAACACTTTATATAAGGCGGAAAAGAGTTCGATTGCCGTTATTTTAATTTTATTGGTTACTTCTCTTTCTTTGTTCAACTATAACTCTTACTCAGTGCTTCTCTCTCTCTCTCTCTCAGTCTTCCGTTCCTCTTTTTCTCTCTCTATATATCATCTAAACTAGAAAACCAGTATTTTCTATTGATGTTGTACAAACTGCAAGCTGACTGATACACTACCCAGACGACTATACGCCCAAACATTCTCTTTCTTTCTCTCTCCCT
This sequence comes from Octopus bimaculoides, assembly GCF_046866305.1. Classification (NCBI taxonomy): domain Eukaryota; kingdom Metazoa; phylum Mollusca; class Cephalopoda; order Octopoda; family Octopodidae; genus Octopus; species Octopus bimaculoides. The sequence goes on along the minus strand of NC_142945.1, from coordinate 10,928,016 downwards.
CTCTCTCCTTCACACACACACACATTCGCGTATGTATATCAGTTTATTTTTACGCGTGGGTGTTTACAGATGTGCGCGTAAGTTATTTTTTTAGTAGCATTTCTAGAAGTAATCTTCACCACCACCTTATACCATTACTACGACCCTTTTTTGTGACTGGAGATAACTCTACCGTTGGTAAAAGTTAATTCGCATCATTATCAACCGCATATATTAATAACATTCAGTTATAGACAACAAAAGAGAGGAAAAATCGACCGAAATACCATCGTCAGTAACAACATTAATCAGACAACACCCAGTCTTTTGTAACTCTACTAAACAATTTTAGGTGCGTCTTCACGGACTCTCTCTATCCCGATAGGAATCTACCAAATGAGACATACGCTTCTGTCTATTAAATATTTATTCTCGAAGTAAAGCCCTTGGTCACTTTAGCATTTTCGTCGGAGATTTTCGCGCAAAAAAATTACACAAGAGCGGGACAGAGCAGTTCTCGAAGAGTTTACCATATATGTTGTTAGACCAAGTGATATATGATATAAACTGAAAAAAAAAAAAAAAGGCTGTTAAAATTGTTTTAATAGATCCGATAAAGAATAATTGCAGTTTCACAAAGTGATTTAATCAATATATCTATATACACAATACTTATAAAAACTAAAACGTTATACGTTCTGGGGAAGAAAGTGAAAGAGACAGAAGAATCACAGAGAAGTTGGTACAAAAACTAAACATTCCGAAACGAAGCAATACGAAACGAACAGAAGGCAGCGAGCGGAAGAGACAAAAATTCGCTGCAACCATGAAACGGACCTTGAAAATGCAGTCTAAGAACGAGGCGAAGAAGAGCGATAATGATAAAGACGATGACGACAATGAGAGGGGCAGGTTGAGAGAAAGAGACCGAGAGAAGGAGGCACGGCAGACGAGACAGACGAGGCAAACAAGACAGTCGGGTGAGTCATTTAGTAAAATGAACCCGTTGGAGAAAGCTCGTGCCCTGCTCGGAGGTAGCAGTAGCTACGGCGCCAGCACCCACGCCAATACCAGTGGCAGCAGGAGCAGCACTGCCGCCACCACCAGCGCCACCACCACTACCACTACCACCACCAGTACCAACGACAACAGCAGCGATACCAGTGCCAACGACAACGGTAGCACCAGTGCCAATGCCATGCCGAATGCCGCAACCACGGACAACGAAACACCAGCATCTGCTGACACCGCATCAGATGAAGTAACTTGCCTTGATTATATGTGCGATGCTCACGTTGCTGCAGCTTCTTGGGTAGGTTTGGAGAACATAGAAAGATCGCATATATATATATATATATATATATATATATATATATATATATATATATATATGCGATCCTTTTTTTTATGTTGGTAAATTTTTTTCTTATTTTCACTCTAAAATCTCTGAATGTGTATTACATGCAAAGGCAATGTGTCCCACGCCGGCAGTCCCAAATTACCCTGGTCATCTATTAATCTGTTATACTCTTCTGACACCACTACTCAAATAAAAAAAAAAAAAATCCTTAACAGCTTCCACCTTCATTTATGTGGTAGTGAATCAACAGTACATAAATGTAACTTAATATTTTATTAGACAGAAATACAATGACTATGATTTCGAAGTTACCCTGGCAATGTAATCGAATCTTTCTAACTAGCCACAACTTTAGATTACTCTTTTACTACCACCACCACCCCATAAACACACACACGCACACACTAATGCGCGCGAATATTTAAAAGGAAAATAATCCTAATACGATTTACTGATATAAACGAAAGAACACTAATTTATAGTTGCTGTGAAATTGTTTGTTGTTTTCCAACGGTCTCCCAAAATTTGAAGAAACATTAATGTTAGCCTGAGTAGGTCTGAAGACGGTAAAATCGAACAGTAACTTGCCTTTTCTCTCCTGCTTTCACTTTTGTGGCTTATTCCATTCAACGCTCTTCTTTCACGAAACACTTTTTCTATTTCATGCACCTTATTTGTTGTATTGTTTTTCTTTTCCGATGAAGATCTTTGCGACAAGACCAGATATTTTGGCGAAGGTAAAGAATACGCACACCCGGTGGTTAGGGTTAGGGTTACGCTGAAAACGGGTGTTTTGCGTATTCTTTACCTCCGCCGATATAGGATATTCACATGTCTAAAAATGTTTAATATTTCTCACGGCCTTAAATAACACAGCTTTCTGCTTTTAGTTTTTTCCTGTTTCACTTTCATTATTACCGAGAGATACATAATATCGACTGCCCAAGACCCCTGTTTACATTGCGGGCAGGCCTGTTTTCGTTTCAAATAACGTTTGAAAAGGGGGCAGTTTTGTTTTCTATCTAATGTATGTATAGTGTGCCTGTGTTAAAAAAAATAGTGTTAAACTGCCTGAGGGATCGATAAAATTTCATTCAATCATTAAATATTCTCCTTTACTGATATTTGCCTTGCTATTTGGTTGTCCGACCTTCAAGAAACAGCAGTCAAATCTCCCTCAAAATACATCTACCCTTTTAAATAAGGAAAGGATGTATTAGATAAGTTTTGCAATGCTAGAAATGACAACCCAATTTTCTTCATATAACTCTCTGCTTCCTAAATATTGGTTTCTTATTTAGGCAGCAGTTTTGAAGGGAGGATTTTCGTCTATGCCATCAACACTTGACTGGTACTTTTTTTTTTTATCATTCCTGGAAGGATGAGAGGCAAAATTGACCTTGGCAGGATTTGAACACAAAATCTAAAAAGCTGGAAGAAATATCACAAAGCATTTCTTCCTACTTACAATTCTACCAGCATAATAGTTTGTGCCCCACATTTATAGGTCCACTATAATCTATTTATCCTCTTGCCAAATTTCTGTTGCTATCTTAGAAATTGTTAATATGAGAGAGTGCTGGAAAGTTCCTGTCTTTAAGAGTATCACGAAAGGCCTGGTTGTAGGCCCAACCTTTCAAATTCTTTCACATGGCTTAGGAAAACTGAAGGACCACTGCAATAAGTGTGTGAATCTGAGAGGAGAAAATGTTAAATAAAATCAGGAAGGAATTTCAACCATGTTTCGTGGTCTGCTACCACAACAGCTCCTTTATAGGATCCAGTTAGCTCAAGACATCATCAGGAGGGAACACGTCCGGTTTCGGCCCCTACTCCTCTACCGTTTTGACGTGGCGGGGCCACCCCCTTTCGGAGGTGTCTTCAGCTCTGGTGTTGGGTGCATGTCTTCTTTCACTGTTTGTGACTGTTCTAATTCAACTGTGGAATGTCCCTCGCTATGGTTATTTTCCAGGCGGTTCTGGCCACACGTCTTATGGTTCATCAACCTGCGTTGTTGAATTACTTTCTTCCGACATACCTTCCCTTGGTGGATTCGGGTTCAGTTAGCTGAAGACATCATCAGGAGGAACCACGTCCGGTTTCGAACCCTGCTCCTCTACCGTTTTGACTGATCCTCTTGTATTTTATCTTTTACCCAAAGCCAGGAACTTTTCAGCACCCCCTCCCCTTATATTATTGGTGGTAAGGCTGGTAGGATCATTACTGCACTGAACAAACTGTTTAGCAGTATTGTCAACTTTGCTTTTCACCCCTCCAGAGTTGATAAAACAAGCACCAGTTGAGCACTGGGGTTGATATAATCAACCCCTCCTTCTCAAAATTGTTGGCTCTGTGCCAAAAATTCGAAAGAATTATCATTGATGTTAGATTGCAAGATTCATTAGAGCATTGGACAAAATGCTTCATAGTATTTAGTTACAGCCCTTTACATTCTGAGTTCAAATTCTGTTAAAGTCAACTTAGCTTCTCATCCTTCTGTAGTTAAGATAAAGTATTTTACAGTGAAGTATTGGCGTTATATAACTAATTGTTTCATTTTTGACTGATCCCTTTCTGCCAAAATTTCTTTCTTTCTGGGTTCAATAAATATTGTGCCAGTTAAGTACTTGGGTTCAATTTAATTGATTAACTCTACAACCTCCCACAAAGTTCTTCCAAAAATTATTACCTTCGCCTTAGCAAAGGTGGAGGTATTGTTTCCAGTCATGTTTGTTTGTTTGTCTGTGGACAAGATTTTGGGATCGATCCGGTACTGGACAAGGATTCTGGATTATTTTTCTTGTTTTTTTTACTTAACTTATGAAAGGGGCTGGGTTTTTAGTATTCTCGTTTGTGAGAGCAGTCAAGTATATTTCAGAAATTCTCATTTTAAAACTCATCTCCGGCTAACCGTTGAGAGGATGTTGGTGTTGCCTTGGCGGAGGTTTGCGCTCTCTGAGTGCTCTTATTATTATTATCATTGACACATATTCAACAGTTTCTCGCCAGTCTCTCCTGCATTGGCAGGTGCACATCTGTGTTCCTGAGGCATTGCTATTGTGACAACAAAGTAGAACAAATTAGATATAATATGCAAATGCATTTCTTTTGAGTTGCTTTTCTATGCTACATTAATTTAGCTTTGTTGCTTGTATTTGTTCTGTTGGTTATGTTGCTATTTTTTGTATTTATACATATATTTCTCTATCATTTGGTTAAATTCTATTTTCAGTTTTTGTTTCCACTGCAACAAATAAATGCCTTGTCTTCATTTTTAATGAGATGTTCAATGTTTCTCCAATAACACTGACATAGTATACAGGTTCGTACAGGAAAATCGTGGCAGGGGTTTAAAAATAGTGTATTGATTAGTAGATGTTATTGCTTTTGTTAAGACTCCTATTGGGTGCTTAGATCTGGATACATGGTTGTTGAATTTTAGCCAGTATTAAATCTATAGTCAAAAGCGTTCCAAGGATGACCATCCTGTTTATGTATTTTCAATGTGTTCTTTCATTCATAAATGAAAGGATGTGATTTGGGAGAGGGATTTAACTACTATTTCTCTCATTGGTTCATAGTTTTGTGGTGTCTGTCATTAATGTTGTTTGGACCCAGGTCAGGCTTAATTGAACAGACATAATCAAAGGCAATCCATCCATGGCCATCCCAGCTTTTTTTGATATGAAGGGAACTTGGAGTCACATTTGGTGTGTCATTTTCTAAAATGGTTTCGTGTGATTTGAGGGAGATTTGAGTTATTATTTCTAGTAGACTGTTAGTCTGTTGCACTTAACATTTATCTTTTATTTTTTACTTGTTTCAGTCATTAATCTGTGGCCATGCTGGGGCACTGCCTTGAGGAATATTTTTGTCAAGCAAATCAACCCCAGTATTTAATTTCTTGTTAAGCCTGATATTTATTCTGTCATTCTCTTTTGCCAAACCGCTAAGTTACGGAGATGTAAATACACCAACACTGATTGCCAGGTGGTGGTGAGGGACAGACACACACACACACACACACACACACACACACACACATATATATTTCACTCATTAGACTATGGCCATGCTGCGGCACTACCTTGAAGAATTCTTAGTTGAATGTATTGACCCCCAGTACTTATTCTATCGAGCATCTTTTGCTGAACTGCTATGTTACAGGAATCCAAACACATCAGCACTGGTTGTCAAGCAGTGGTAGGAGGACAACAAAGACACACACACACACAGCAGGCATCTTTCAGTTTCGATCTACCAAATCCACTCACAAGGCTTTGGTCGACCTGAGACTATAGTAGAAGACACTTGCCCAAGGTGTCATACAATTTTTGAACATGGTGTATTGAACTAATGGGAGTTAAGTATTTACAAGTGTCATTACAGGAATTTGAACCACTGACTTGGTACTTCAAAAACATGATTGTGCATCTAAATACAATTACAATTATCATTCCTGTGCAATAATGTAGAGGTTTTTTTTCATTTCAACAATTACAATTTGCTTTGCTGAGAGAACATATTGCAAAGATAACTGTAATATATTGATTAACAACACTGGCACAAAACTACACTCTCTTGGTGGAGTTAATAGTTTGTTAAATCGATTTCAGTGCTTGACTGGTATTTAGTACATCAACACTGCGATAATGAAAAACACGAAATGTATGAGTCAGTTGGAAATTAGGCTATCATATGTACCATCTGTTGTCACATTATTTAACCGGTACAGGTATATTTAAAAACATATTTCTAATGTAGCAAGCAATGAAAGCAATTAATATAGGCTAATAACCTATAAAATTTTACTTCTACAGTGAAGAAGCCTCTACCAGGTCACACAGCCTGCTAGATAGAGTAACCAAATCTTCTTCAATACACTCCAAACTTTGATCCACAGACGTGCTGTTTCTTTTCTCTACATTTTTTTAACAAATAGGCACATTAGCCCTTTCTCCTCACTACATTGTCCCTCTGGAATTCCATTCTTGCACATGTTCAGGCAGGTGCAATGATAACCATGTCAATCTCACGGGTCTCAAAAACTATGTGTGTGTGTGCTGGTGGCACGTAAAAAACCCTATCCAAATGTGCTCAATGCCAGGCCCGCCTGACTGGCTTCTGTTCCGGTGGCATGAAAAAAGCACCCACTACACTCTGAGTGGTTGGCATTAGGAAGGGCATCCAGCTGTAGAAACATTGCCAGATCAAGTTGGAGCCTGGTGCAGCTCTCAGAAAATTAAATAAATTAAAAATTATTTGAAAGTTAACGATTTGCAGCCATTTACTCAACATGAGGAAACTGAACACCTACTTTGTGTACCTTTATCTTCCTCTGAAGAGATTCCACTTTCAAATACTTTTTAATTTAATTAATTTTCTGACAGCCTGAATTGAAACAGTTGTAAGGAATGTTTGTCAATTTTTTAATTAATAAATAATAATTTATTAATTACCTTTCTATTCTCTCATTATTAATTATATGTATATATAAAATCATAGCATCTGCTTTCCATGCTGGCATGGGTTGGATGGTTTGACTGGGGAGCTGCACTAGGTTCCAATCTGATTTGGCGTGGTTTCTACAGCTGGGTGTCCTTTCTGAAGCCAAAGCAAACTTCTTACCGTACACCCACACCTGTGCTCATGTATATAAACATAGGCAGAGGCATAGGTGTGTGGTAAGAAGTTTGCTTCCCAACCACAGGGTTCCAGGTTCACTCCTACTGTGTGGCACCTTGGGTAAGTAAGTGTCTTTTACTCTAGGCTCAGGCTGATCAAAACTTTGTGAGTGGATTTGGTTGATGGTAGCTGACTGAAAAAAGCCCATTGTATGTGTGTGTGTTTGTCACCCCACTGCACCCCTTGATAACCAGTGTTGGTGTGATTATAGCCCCATAACTTTGTAGTTCAGCAATAAGTACCCCTGCTTAAAAAGAAAATGAATATTGGAGTCAATTAGTTCAATTAAAATTCCTCAAGGAGATGCCCTAGCATGACCACAGTCTAATGACTGAAACAAGTAATATATATATATATATATATATTTCTTATAGACACACCCATACAGTGTTTGCCTTTATATTTTTTTATTATTCCAAAACTTAATATCGCTTAAATCACATTTAAGATGAAAGCCTGCATGCTGAATTCTCACCAACGGTTAATTACAATGACCATGATTGTTTGTGAAATTGCATGAGATCGTAGGCATGCTATCAGTAACCTCTGAAACGAAGTCAAATCTGGTACTAATATTTCAGAATTCATCTAGTTACCAATTCAATAGTATGCTTTCTGTTTCTACAGGTGAAGTGAACTCATTAGTACTTTAAGGTGAGGTCCACTCAATATACACACGTCTTTAAAATTTGTATGTTTATTTTGTTTTTTTGTTGAATATTTTGTCTGCTTATTTTTCTCTCTCTCTCATATATTTTGAAGTTTAATATTAAGCTTTTTTCTTCAAAGCAAATTAATTTTTATTTTGTTTTTTTTTTTCAAGTGGAAAAAAGGGAAATAACTATTACTTATAGAGAGAGAGAGGGAAGAGAAACAACGTTGTTACTGATTGAAAATTAAGGTCCCTTAGAATTATGGGAATCAAATATGAAGTTGTTTGGCTACTTGAACAGAATGCTAGACGACACCTACCGTGCAGGGAGGGGAAATAACTCAGATCCTTTTTAAAAACTTTTGTTTATTTCATCACCAACCATTCTCTTCACCCTTTCCCACTCTGGCACCCCTCTACACACCCCAGAAACCACCCACACCCTTACCCTCTCTTCCTAACTTGTTATTCCCATAGAACCACATTCCAATCTGTCCCCTAAACCTTCATTTGTTTCTCTTCACCACTTTTCCTCTTTTTCTTTTTTGACCTTTAGATGAAGGCCTCGCTTCTGAAACATTGGACTCTCTCCCCTCCTTTCAAGCATTATAATAATAATATTTTGGCTGAACTCATTCCTCTCGTGTTTTTCTTCATTATAAACATATATATCTAGATTACTGATACACTTTAATTGTGAATAAATATATGTATACAGAATCATACTCTATTTTAATAACTGTATTTAGTATCACTGGACTCAGGTACACATGCATACACTCATATATATATATATACACTTTTTTCTGCAAAATAGAGGTAGTTTATCCTGTTCAGGCTATATTATTAGCATTATCCTGCGATTGAGAATTTAAAACCACTTCTTCAAATTTCTAAGACATCTCAACGCTTCTAAAAGCGAACTTCGTTTGTTTGTTTACGTTTATTGTAATTTGAATTTAATATATATATATATATATATATGAGTGTATGCACGTGTGTGTATATATACACCCATACATTTAGGTCCTTGCATATTCTGAGATGCATAAGGTTCCAAGTCTCTGTGATTGATCTGCTGCTGTTCTTTTCATGCTTGTCCAATGGTATTTGTGCATTTGAGCTCTTGTTGGAGTGTTCTTAGATACACCCTTTTTCCATTTACCTTCTTCCAGTCTCAAAGTACACAAGAACATACATACATACACAACCAAGTTCATATGCATACACATGCATGCTCACACAATAAAACCTAATCTAAATCACGTCATATGTAAACAAACATAAGTTTGTTTTTGAAGCGTTGAAATGTATTCTAGAACAAGTAGAAAGATATATTTTTTCAAAACATAAATACTGAACAGAATATATAAAGGATAGAATCCTTTTAAGAGCAGAAAAATTTTGCCAGCAAATTTTTCTGCTCTTAACTGGATTTTAACCTTTATATATACTGTTTAGTATTTACATGTTGAAAAAAATATATCTTTACACTTGTTCTAATCTAAATCATTTAAATATCTTTAAAGCTTACTTGCATCTAAATCTAAATCTGACTATAATTCCTAGCTTCTTGGTTATGCCATTGATTTTATATGAAAGAGAATAAAGTTATCTTTCATATGATTACCAACCATATGTGCTATGCCTAACCAGTATTTATGTAAACCAATGTCTGTCTGTGTGAGTGATGAGGAAACAATGTTCTGTATTGAATGATTTACTCTTTCAGGAAGCAAGACAAGTATCTTTTATTTTTTTCCTATTTAAGGTGAGGTGAGATGAAGTAAGTTGTTCAAGACCACAATGTCATGTTTCTATTTTCCCTTCTGCATTCAGATTACTCTGTCAAATGTAATGTTTATTTATTCACATTGTTTTAAATTAATCATGCTTAATCTCAGAACTTCAAGATTTTGAGGTTGTGATTTTTTTTTTTAGAATGACATTGTGGGTTAGGTGTGAGAGGCCAGTTTGAACATAAAACAGGTAGAATGTTTGAACTGGATATAAGTTTAAATGCTAAGGGTTAAAAACTGACCTTATAAACTTTTTGAACCTAGTCACTCAAGGTTCTCCCCGAATAATAATAATAATAATAATAATAATAAAAAAGAGATGTTTATTTTTCATACATTTGTATATTTATATTTATATTTTTATTTTTGAGTTTTTCTGCTAATTGAGTTAATATTTATTAAATGAATGATCAAGATATTTAGACTAAGCTTTATATATATGTATATATAAATAATTTATTATTTTATTCTATAAACACTGACATGATTTTTATCATTTATTCCAGATGATGGAAGGACCCGTGACTCCTGGTAGCCAAGAGTTTATACTGAAAGATGAAGGTACGTTCATATCCAACGTGTCTCGATTTTATAACCAGGAATCACTCAGTGACATAAAACTGAATGTTGGCAACAAAGTCTATTTTGGTCATAAGTTTGTCTTGGCCAAGTCCAGTGATGTATTTCGCACAATGCTTTATGAAAGTCGGTGGAAAGAGAAAAGCACGGCAAGCATTGACCTGAATGAGTCTGCCGAATGCCAGGCTGTCTTCAATAGGTTTCTTCGCTATCTCTACACTGCTGAAATCAAAATTAATCCGGAATCTGCAGTTGGTGTTCTTTGTCTTGCAGATAAATACAATGTTGCATCACTGAAGCATCTTTGTACCAAATATATGGTAGAGAACACGAAATCTCCTAAGGTTCAGAATGCGCTGAATTGGTATTCTTGGGCAAAGGCCCTACATTTGGAAGACCTTATTGAACAGTGTGCCAAGACGATTGCATGGAATGCAGATAATATCATAAAGTCTCCAGAATGGTTGACCATGGACAATGATTTTGTTACTGACCTGTTGCAGAGTTCTAGCTTAGTTGTCACCAACGAATACACGTTGTACCTTGCTCTCACACATTGGCTGGAACACCAAGAAACCTTAAAGCCAAATAGTTACGGAGAGAACGTACAGAAGTTGATGTCCTTCATTCGTTTTCCGCAAATGCTGGTTTCACAACTGTATGACATTGAGAACTCCGAGATCTCGAAAATGCCCGAATATAGGACTTTGATGCACCACCTAATCAGCAAAGCATACCGATTTCGTTCGCTGTGTCCAGCACAAAAAGAACTGAAGGTGTCATTCAACGAACCATTCTACATACCACGTGACTACAAGGAGCTGATGGTGGACAGTGTGCGTATGCACAATACTCACCGGTTTGGCATTCAGGTCGATGTCCGAACATACGTTGGCCCCGTGCCTTCCGAAATCAAGGAAGGTGACTGGAAAATTACTTACCGGAAGAATGCTGACCAATGGATATTACAAATCTTTTGCCATGAGTCTGCCCTTGTCCAAGGCGAGGCAAGGGTAATGTCCAGCTTGATAGTGTATAATGATGATGAAGAAGTCATCCAAGTGGAACAATCCACACCAACTGTTTGTTCCCGTGGCAACCACATGTCCCATACAATTGATATAATCAACCCTGAGGTTGCCCGGACAATGGCAGTTTTGATTAAACCTGTACCTATATGAGCAAGAAAAAGACAGTACATGTTTGTGTGTGAGATATATATGAAGATATGTCTGAATGGAAGGTATCCAGAATATAAAGGAATACGCTACAATCAATGTTATTTAAAGGGAAAAAGTGCAAAATTACCTAAATTGATAATTTCATTAAAAAGAAGGGCAAAAATGAATCCCTTCCCTTAAAACAAAAACAAAAAAAAAAAAAAAAGACCTTTATATTCTGACCCCAGTTTTTATTAAATATTTTTGATCAGCTTAAAAACAAATTAAAAAAAGTGCCCTTCCCCTCCTGCTCCCCACCAAAAAAAACTTACATGAATACTTCCAGGAACATTCACATGAGTGTGAAATGATAAAAGAATGAAATAGCATACAGTTTTTTTCTAAATTCAAGATATGCTTTTATGCAAATGAGGGGACCAAACACAAACACTTAAATAATTATGTTTGTATGTATATGTAATATATTTATATATATATGTTTTCTTTTGAAATTTTAAATTCTTTTACACAATTCAAGCTAGTTGCTAACAAAATCACCTAGCTTCTTTGTTTGGGTTAATTACAATACGAGAGGTATGTGAACATGTCTGCATGCATTTATGTGTGCATACATGTATATGTGTATGGCCGTTTTATGTAGGTATTTGTTTATGCATAAATGTGCTTAGACTCATGTAATGGCTGTACATGTGTCTCTTTGGTAACAAATTGTGCACTTGCTTTTTATTCATGTGTGCCTGCGTGGACATGCGATGGTGTGCGTATCGTCCTTCTATGGAGTCTCAAAAGGAAAAGAAAAAATCTTTTGATTTTGCATTTGAGTTTCTTGAAGGAATATATATGCATGTCTTCACTGTACTGATTGGATTTGGAAGATGCAGGTCCATTTTTGTTGTTGGAATACCCCAGCATTCCAAGCTTTTATGTAAATATTTTGTTACATAACTTCAATGCATGTATCTTAATAGATACAAATGAAAATTTGTACCTCAAATACAAAATTCACCAGTGATTTTTTTTTAATTTAAAAAAATCTTTCCATTATTTTGAGGCATTCACACCTGCCGGTCAGTTGACCTCGGCATTATTGTATGGCATTTGTTCTGCTTCATAGAACAATATGAGGCCTGTTGTATTTGCATTGGATTTCTGTTTTCATTGGAATACTTCAGTAATATTCCCTATTTTTAAAAATGTGGATACATTATGATTCTGGTGCGTCTTTGCTAATGCCCCTAGGACAATTCTTTATATATATATAGATAAGCATTTTAAAGTTTTGGCAACAACATCATGTCTCATGGCAAAGTGGTACTTTGCAGAAATTTTGGGGAGCAACTGCTGCTGATATAGACAATGTCTTCCACATTTCTTCTTTCCCTGAAGTTTAGTTAGAAGAAACCTTATCTCTTTTCGTTGATCAGGCATTTCGTATCACACGTACAAGAGAGATAACTCTTCATCTTAATGTTGGTATTTACAGGATATGTACTCATGCATAACTTTCTGTTGCATGTTAAGTATCCTCACCACCACCACTGAGTTTGAGTAGATTAGTCCAGTTGCCCATGATTAACATGGAATAGATGTACACTTAAAATGCTTATCCAGGAGTTTTCACTTATTGACGATGCTATCAGTTTTGTTTTTCTGTACACACATTCATTTTCCCCTTTTACTATCCATTAGGTGTTGTCTGAGGGATATGATGTGGCTCCCTTTTTCAGTATTGATGCCCAAACTGCAGATCTCTTCAGTCTAGTATGCCAAATGTTAATATTCATACTAGTATTGTAAAAGCATTATGTTATTGAATGAGACTAGCTGTGACTTCCATGCCTTCCAAAGTCAGTGATGTATTCTTTTGTTGCTCTTGTTTTATTCATAAGCAACAATGCCTGCAGTATTTAGCATTGATTCCAAAAAAACACTTGTTACCATTGATATCTATATTCCTTGCCTGGTCAACAATTTTAGTTTTTGAATTGACTACCAAATATGAACACCCATGTTCACCTAACTCCATTTCTATATTCCATGAGAATATTGGGACCAGTATTAATGATATTACCTGGATGTAGCTCCAGAACATCGACCTGTGAGTAGCATGTTGAACTTCAGCAGCTGAAACTTTGAAGTGCACTGATCCAAATATCCATGAGTGAGGTAACAGCCAAATATCTTCATATTTTCTAGCTATATTGTCAGTAAACTCCAGTAGTGCTGTTTGGCTTCCTTGAGAACCGTTTTTCCTCCTCCTTGTTCATCAGTCGGCACATAGTTCTGCTGCAATCTTGGAAGAAATTGAATCAAGCAATCTGTTTATAGCTTATACATAACATTTAGACAATATGTGTGTAGAAATGTATATACATATACATTTTGTGTGTGTGTGTGTATTTATATATATATGAGTACATATGTTTGTGTGCATGCATATATAAATATACACACACAAATTATGCTGTAGAAGCAGCTAAAGATTAAAATCTTTATCTACAGGACATATTTAAGATGTGTATACAGTCGAAATGTCAGAAGCTGCAGTGGTTGTTTGGCGGGGAAAAAAATTTGCTTTATAAATAGTGTTAAAAACACATAATATATTTCAGAGCTAGACAAGTGTGCAGCATTGAGAAACTGCAAAATTGCTGAAATGCGCACCTGCCATTCTTGCAGTTGCTTCTGGGAGCAGTTTTGTTTTGTCTAGCTTCGATGTCTTTTTTTTTAAGATATTGCATCTATAAAGGGGTCTTTTCTCAGATGATTGCGACAGCCTCTAACATTGCAAAGAGATACAGGGGTCATGAGCATGCCATGTTTTCCCCATCACCAACACAGCCAGCAGCACATTAACCATACGTCTCTATCATCATGTTTAAAATCTCCCTCCCAAACGACTTCTGGCTAGGCTTCGTTCTTTTTCCCCTTGTGCAGCTCCACTCCACCATCTTCCTCTTCTCGAAAGAAAGATGGAAAAGAGAAAGCAATAAAAAATGTAAGAAATATTACAAAAATAAGCAATAACAAAATTAACCAAAGAAAAATAAATTAATTGATCAAATACTTAGTTATGTCCATACACATACGTACACACAAGTATTGGTGTATTGAAGAATACAATAATAATATTGAAATTGTTTTTCGAAAAACTATCATTTCTATAAATTATTGTTAATATTGTTTATTTCTTTTTGTTGTTATTTTTTTTATTAATATTATGGCTGTGTGGTTAGTAGCTTGCTTACCAACCACATGGTTCTGGGTTCAGTCCCACTGCATGGCACCTTGGGCAAGTGTCTTCTACTATAGCCTCGGGCCGACCAAAGCCTTGTGAGTGGATTTGGTAGACGGAAACTGAAAGAAGCCCGTCATATATATGTATTAGGGACAAAATCCAAAATTACAGGTAAAAACTCAATTAAAATCAATTTATAAAAAATTAAAATTAAATTGAGCTTTATAGATTAAAATATATATAAAATATATAGTTTTAGGGAAAATAACCAAGTTTCAAGAACTCATCGATGAAAATCCACTATCACATATAGAAAAATTAATAATTAATAGCACAATGAATGAGTATAAAATATAACAAAGTAAATATCATAAGATAAAGATAATAAAATGACTACACATGTTTCATAACTAATTTTTAAATAGAAAGGAAATTTAAATCGATTAAAATCAATTAAAATTATCGAAATTAATTCTATTCAAAAATACAGCTAATCGTCAGGTCGTAAATAGAACAATAAATAAATATATATATCAACTAATAAGTACCAAATGAATTTATATAAAATATTTATTTTATAAAGATAGAAAAATTATTAAAAATATCGAAATAATAAACATTCTATAATCATCCCTTATAATATATTCTAACATGTATATTATATACAAAAACCAGCTTACATAAATTATTATCATTTTAAATACAATTTGAACGAAGTTTATGGTTAAAATAATAATAAAGATAAAATTAGTACATATTTAACCGGTGTAATAGTTAAAGCTATACTATTTAAAACTAAAAACGTTTATTTAATTATCATTAAAAATCAATAGAATAATACAAGAATACTTATTTCTACAAACGTAGCAATAAAAATGAAAAAATTATTAAGAATAAAAGATTAAACTTTATATATACTAAGTTTTAATAAAAAAAACTTTTAACGATATTATAAACAATAAAGACTAATTATTAATCAAATATTATTAATAAAAAATAATCGAAAATATATCAACACTATTCAAATCGAAGTTCTTGAAATGATACTCTAACTTCTAAATAATTTTAGTTTTAAAATAGTATGACTACTACTGATGAATTTAGGGTTCCATATTGAATATAATCTTCCAGTCTACTTTGAGTAAAGTGATGTGGTTACTATATATATATATATATATACACAGGGTGTGGTGAATAAATTACGCAAGTATGAAAATAACACTGACATCTCATCTTAACAGGTATATTTATCAAAATTACATAAAAATATCTTGAAATACTAAAGAGTAAATTTATTCAATAAAATCATCATTGGCTTCAACCACAGCCTCCAGATGATTTCGGAATCTCCTGCAACTCTTCTGGACAGTCTCCTTGTTTAAGTTGGTGAATGCTGCCATAATCCTTGCCTTCAGCTCATCTTTGGTGTTACAAAGAGTTTTATTGGTCTCTCACTCAACTGTGCCCCATACATAATAATCAAGGGGGTTGCAGTCTGGGGAATTAGGTGGCCAGATGTTAGGGGTTGATGTGATCACAGAAATTGTCCGACAGCCATGACTGGGTTCTCTTGCTTGTGTGTCATGGAGCAGAGTCCTATTGCCAGACATAGGGTCTTCCAGCCTCTTGATCCAGGGCAGCACTACCTCCTCCAGGTACTTGATGTAGGCCTCCATGTTGTGTCTAAGGCCGTGTGGGAAGATGAATGGAGGCATAACGTCGCCATCACTAATGATCACTCCAAACACCATGATGTTGACTGGATGTTTGATTTTTATCACTCTCAGTATAAGTTTTGGGGACACGGCAAGCCAACGGTCGTTCTGTGTGCTCACCATCTGATCCTGACAGAAATTTTTCTTGTCTGAGAAAAACCAAAGCATGTTTAGTTGGAGGGGGATGCTTGAGTTTGTTCAAAAGCTTTGTAGTGCGGTCTTTCTTGTCCTAGATGGCTTGGGATGAAAATTGGCTGTTTCTCATTTTGTATGAGGAATACCGAATGTCTTTATGCACTACTTGCCTGATAAGAAACTCAGACTCTCTCATGTTCCTGGCAATGGACCTGATTGACTTGGAGGGATTGTTGTTAATCATGGCCTGGATCTCACCAACAAATTCAGGAGTTCTTTTCTTATGAGAACAATCAGAGTGGGTTTTCCGAGCTGCCATACCTTCGTAATCACTATTAGATTCCTCCAACTTTTTCCAAATCCTCTGCACTGTCCAATAGTTTTGTCAGATCCCTGACTTTACAACACAGAAATATTAGCTGAACAAGTGTGACACATTCACTCCATCTACCTCCATTTTAGCTGAAAACTAAACACTGTTTACCACTTCTTGATTGAGTGGTTCACAGAAGGACACTCATCCTGCAGCTAAGGTATAATTGACGAAAATAAATACTCAGCATCTGTGTGTGTCATAAAAAGCATCTAAGCCATAAAATACTGCCCCTCAAAAGTTTCACCCAACCCAAGTCTGCATTGGAAAAGTGGATGTAAAAACAATGAAGATGAATGAGGAATCAATTCTAACACAAAACAGAAAATCAAAGAAAATGTAGGGAACAAAAAGCAATATGTAAATGTAGTTGATGAAATGCTTTGCAGTGTTTATTGAAGTTCTTTATGATCTGAGTTCAAATCCTGCCAAGGTTAATTTTGCCTTTCATTTCTACAGGATTGATAAAATGAGAATTGCAGATTTATAAGATTGTTAGTAGGTCGGGTGAGATATTCTGCCATATCTGCCCTGGCTCTTGGCATTCTGAGTTCAAATTCCACCTAGGTGCCAACAACTAGCGGTAAATCAACCTGGTCACAGAAGTAACCCTACAAAACTGGCCAACATAGATAATAGGCCCACAACCAGTATAGACAAGCTGACCATGCAATGCTGATTCTTCTGCATTCAGCAGTGGACCAAAAATAGGTGAACGGAATAGAATATATAGATTTCATAAGTACGAGTGTGGGTTTTCTCATTTTGTGTACATATTTCGCACACACATTCAAATACACACACACCTATCAAGGCAACGAAGGAGCTTCCTCATGTTTAATCAGCCTGCTTGAAATAGCAGCCAACTCCCTCAAATCTAGTACAGTGATTCTTAAACCAGTTTTTGCCTATGGACCCCTATGATTCCCATTTTACTCAGTGGGATGGGATCCTTCTAGTCATACAATGTCTAAAAACTATTATATTTTTATGATTAAATATTGTTAGGTATTGTATAAAAGAATTGTTTAAATATTTTGTGTATTATAGAAATATAACCAGTTTATATTGCACATAAATATTAACATCTTATATGGACCCCCAGGGGTCATAAGGACCTGGTTGAGAGCCTCTAGTCTAGCATCTTAAGAAAAATAATAAAAGGCATACATAATGGCCCCCTTCTACTCCTCACATCTGGGTGGGTTCATGCCATACCTTACTCAAGCATTCCTGATGCACACACCACTTCCCGTCAGCTTTGTTTTGTCAAGTCCTACCACACTCCAGGCCCCACACTAATTACTATGCCCAGCCCTTCCACCCAAAACATCGTCCCTCTTAGTGGCATTTCATGCCTGTAAATTCTGAGTTCAAATACTGCCGAGGTCCACTTTGCTTTTCATTCTTTTGGGAGTTGATAAAATAAGTACCAGTTGGGCACTAGGGACCAATGTAATCGACTTACTCCCTCCCTGGAATTGCTGGCCTTGTGTCAAAACTTTATACCAATGTGTGTGTGTTAGGATAGGTTTTTATTTTTTTATTCCTGTTCCCTGTGATTTATTAAACGTCAGCTTTATTCCAGCCCTACCTAAATACACATTCCACACCCTACCTTACTATTGTTTGCACCCTCTCAAAGTAAAAACATTGCTTCTTAATCCTTATGCTGTTATGAGTCAATATTGAAGACTTTTGTTCTCATATAGTGTGTCAAATAAGGGCATCTGAAGCAAACGTTTTTTTGTTTCTTTTCACTGTGAAAGGATTTATCAGGTTACTTGTATGAGAGGAAAACAAAATGTGATTGAAATTATTGTATCACCCTGCCACCTCACCTTGCCAACAGCTTATCATTCCAATCAGTGTTCACATACCATAACCACCCTCAACAGATCAGTCTATGCTAAAGTCAGCACTTTGCCTCAAATGGTCTTTTTCTCTTTCCCCACTGGATTGTATATTATCTAGAAGCGGTAACAATTTAGATTAAAAATAAAAAAAAATAATTGCAATAACTAAATTTTTCTTTCTTTCCTTCCCAATTCATCTACCCATTAACCTTTCTTGTCTGTTGCACGAGGGACTAATTGAAAACTGCTATGGACTGTATCCTTGATATATGGTACCAAATGAAAAAGGATTAAAGAAAACAAAAAATGAAAAGTATTGTATTTATGCTTTTGTCCAAAAACTTGCCATTTTAAGAAATATCTTTATAACAAAGAAAAAACACTGATGGAAAATTTTGAACACTCTGCTTTTAAAGCTAAAAGAAATAATAATAATAATATTTTATAAGGATTGATGTAACTCTTCATGAAGTGCTTTGCAGCATTTCTTCCAGCTTTATGTTAGGGGTTCAAATTCTGCCAAGGTTGACTTTGCTTTTCATTTGTTCAGGGTCAATGAAATAAGTACCAGCTGAGCACTGGGGGTTGATATAATTAAGTATCTCTTCTCTCAAAATTTCAGGCCTTGTGCCAAAAGTAGAAATTATTATTCATGCTAAGGTGGCAAGCTGGCAAAATAGTTAGCACCCCAGGTGAAAAGCTTAGTGGTACATCGCCAGTCCCTATGTTGTGAGTTCAAATTCTGTTGAGGTCAACTTTACCTTTCATCCTTTCGGGGTCAATAAATTAAGTACCAGTGAAACACTGAGGTCGACGTAATCAACTCATCCCCTCCCCCAAAATGGCTGCCCCTGTGGCAAAATTTGAAACCATTATTATTATTATTAATAATATTATAATAAAGCTGTGAGCTGGCAGAATCATTAGCATACTGGGGGAAATGCCTAATGGTACTTCGCCTATTGCTTCGTTCTGAGTTCAAATTCCACCAAGGTCAACTTTGCCTTTTATCCTTTTGGAGTCAATAAAAGAAGTACCAGTTTAGTACTGGAGGATCGAGGTAATCAACTATCCTCCTCCCCCAAGTTTCAGGCCTTGTGCCTATAGTAGAAAGGACTATTATTATTATTAGGATTATTATTATTATCATCATCGAAGGTGTTGAGCTGACAGAATCAGTAGCGTTTCTCCCAGCTTTATGTTCTAAGTTCAGATTCCACCAAGGTTGACTTTGCCTTTTATCGTTTCAGGGTCGTTGATAAAATAAGTATCAGTTGAGCACTGGGGTCAATGTAATCGATTTAGCAACCCCCCCCCCAAAAAAAAAATTGTTGGCCTGGTGCCAAAATTTGAAATTATTATTTTCATTATTATGATTTGCAAATAAAGATTGACAATCATTAACTATTAATGTGGTGTTGTGTTTTTTTTTTGTTTGTTTTGAACTGATCTCTCTTCCTTTCAGTTGAAGGTGGTTGGTCTAGTGGTTACCAACCATTTTTTTTGTCTATGGACCTTATTTTACTCTGCTGGACCCCCATAGCCATTCAATGTTTAAAACACTAGTTTTATAGAAACTTCTTTCAAAATTCCTACTTTCTTTATCACACATTTACTTGTATAAGTTGAACTACATAAAATGTCAGAGAAAGAAACCTAGTTGTTTCTTGCAAGAGATACATATTCTTTTACATGCTTCCGTCATTAGGGTGTGGTCATGCTGGGGCACTGCCTTAAAAGACTTTTAGTCAAATGGATCAACCCCAGTACTTATTGTTTTATGCCTAGTACTTAGTCTCTTCGGCTGAAACAGTAAGCTACACACCAATGCTGGTTGTCAAGCAGTGGTGGTGGGACAAACACAGAAACAAAAACACACACACATAGATATACATGTGTGTATGTATATATATATATATATAGGTATACCTCAGCTTAAATCGTTTCGATATAAGTTAATTCTCGATTATAAGTCAGTTTTCAAAAATAATACATGGAAAAATGAAAATCAAGTCATTTTACTCGACTTTACGTCTGTCCGCCACAAATATTGGAATCGTAAAAATCACTAGAAAACCGTTAAAAGTACATAAAATCGGGTTACTGTACAATAAAAATAAAAGCATATAAAATCGTATTAAAATACGTACAGTAAATGTTAAGATACACACCATAAAGTAGCGTAGCTTAGTGAACAAAATCACGAAATTAGCTGTGTTGTCTTTATCGCTCTTTCGGAGCTCATATTGCACTGTAGTTCCAATATTTGTCGTTGTCACTCATGATTTCCACGATTGTTTACGTCTGTTTATCCCCACCACCGCTTCACAGTGTTGGTTTGTCTACGTCCCTGTTCAATCTGGCGGTTCGGCAAAAAAGACCTATACCATAAGTATCGAACTTTATAAAACAAAAAAGAAAAGAAAATAGTGCCAGAGTCGATTTTTTCCTAATAAACCCTTCAGGGCATTGCTCCAGCATGGCTACAACCTGACTGAAACAAATAAAAAATAATCCAATGACGGTTCGTGTCGGAAACATTTTACGCAAAGGAAAAATCGTGGAATATTACGAGTGCAAGGGAGGTAAATCTAATTGCATTGTCGCGTAAATATATCTACGATATTTCCGAGGTTAGAAGCTCTTGTGCTTAAACAGAGAGTAATCGTTAGTGAAGTAAACAACACCTTCAAAGTTTTCCTATCATCTATCAAAGGAAAAAAATACCGAAAATCTTTGATTCATCTAATATTTCACTTAAACTGAAGTTATTCTTGTTTTTCAAATAAATGTACGTTATTAGGTCGGTTGATGCAAGGGAGATAAATCTGGTTATGCTATTGTCTTAATGACGAAGATATTTGCAATTGTTTTCAGTCTACTTTTTTATTGATGCCAAATTCACCAACTACTAAGATTCTCTCTCTCTCTCTCTCTCTCTCTGTCACACGTGACAGAGAGAGAGAGAGAATTTCCGTTCAAAAACATTAGTAACTTTAGTCCTTATACTCTTTTACTTATTTGACTGCGGCCATGCTGGAGCACCGCCTTTAGTCGAGCAAATCGACCCCAGAACTTATTCTTTGTAAGCCTAGTACTTATTCTATCGTCCCTTTTGCCTAACCGCTAAGTTACGGGGACGTAAACACACCAGCATCGGTTGTCAAGCGATGGTGTGGAGACAAACACAGACACACAAACACACATACATATATATATCTATATATACAGCCCCGAAAGGATGGAAAGCAAAGTCGACCTCGGTGGACTTTGAACTCAGAACGTAGCGACGGTCGAAATGTCAGCTAAGCATTTTTGTCCGGCGTATAACGATTCTGCCAACAATGTAAAATAGATAAAATGTTAAATGTTTTGGCGCATGACTTTTGGCCTATCATGTATGAATAGAGTACTGTATGAGAGGTTAATAAAATTCCCAGATTTGCTAGGTAGTCATTACAGTTAGCTGAATTAAAACCAGGTCAAGGGGTAGTTCCCTTACATTATACGCGAACTTAAATTTTATCCTCACCGTATGGGAATTAGCTGTAATTCAACAGAGTTCTAGAAACAATAAACGATATTATCCAGAATGTGTCACAATCATGCCAAGACTAAAGTTTGCAGTGATAAAACAATGCAAATCTTCCCCAAACCCAAAAGTAATGTTAGAGGTGGGGATTTTTACATATTTTTAGGCGCTTGACTCTAGGCTCTATTCCCTAACAAAATGAAAGATAACTATCCCTATTGTATGTGATATCAGTCTATCTTGTATAACACTTCTAGAGACTGGTAAGTTAAATTGCTGATAATTGCATAATTATTGCTCTCTCTCTCTCTCTCCCTCTCCCCCTCTCTCTCTCTCTCTGCTATACCTTCAGGTGACGATGATCAGTAGATCTCAACGCTAAAGTCTGAAAACCGATCTTTGAGAAAGATGCTGTAATGATTTCCTGTTGTCTTCTGCCAGTTTCTTTATAGTTTACCCTGATAATCTCATGCTTTCAAGAACTTTTCCTTGAAGCACGAGGCCTATTTAGTCATTAGGCCGGGGGACTCATTCACCTGACAATAAGTGCATCTTTGCGTACCGGTGAGTCCGTGAGCACGTACCTAACAATAAGTACTCACCCATTTGCACAGTGATAAAAACCACCTTCAGCTAACAACAAATGTAGGTTATGGAAAACTTAATACATTAGTTGCATCACTGTCACGCGTGATAGACAGTGTACTAGAGACTGTTGTATTAGCTTGAACAAACTAAAATAAATGAAAATGTAACAACCAATAAGGACAAGCGCATTATCGAGACTCAAGAAAATATTTATGGAAATTAAACAAAGCAGCAACGAAATCATACGACAGCCGACTTGCTATTATTATTCGCAAAAAACAAATATACTTTATTGTAGTAATGAGCTATTCTCTTGTTAAACGCATTGATTGTTATGGAGCAAGGAAATATTTATGGAAATTAAATATAGAAGGGATTAAATACAAAGTGTGTTATTGTTACAGGGGACCGCAAAATAAAAAGTATTATATTGTGGCAATCAGCTTCCCACGTGTTAGATAAATGGAGGTGAAAGGAGGCACCTGTTGGCGACTAAGGAAGAGTTTACAAATCCACTAAACAAAATCCACTTTTAGCTTTATATAACTATTGTAACTGGAAGAGCAGAATATGTACAGAACCTTCAAGATTGAAGCGTGTCTGAAGTCGGGGTCTAGGAGGGAAGAAACAGTCACATAATTCATATACTACAGATGATTAACATTATTGGAACAAAAAAATTACCAAGAAATTAATTAAAAGAGAAGCTGTTCTCGATTATCGTAATTTTCGTGTATCACTGTTGTTGTTGGCACTCCGTCGCTTACGACGTCAAGGGTTCCAGTTGATCCGATCAACGGAACAGCCTGCTCGTGAAATTAACGTGCAAGTGGCTGAGCACTCCAGACACGTGTACCCTTAACGTAGTTCTCGGGGAGATTCAGCGTGACACAGTGTGACAAGGCTGGCCCTTTGAATTACAGGCACAACAGAAACAGGAAGAAAGAGTGAGAGAAAGTTGTGGTGAAAGAGTACAGCAGAGTTCGCCACCATCCCCTGCCGGAGCCTCGTGGAACTTTAAGTGTTTTTGCTCAATAAACACTGACAACGCCCGGTCTGGGAATCGAAACCGCGATCCTATGACCGCGAGTCCGCTGCCCTAACCACTGGGCCATTGCGTCTCCACCGTGTATCACTACTACACATCTAATAAGCTGACTTGTCAACTTTTGTTATTCCAGATTGAAGGAGACGGCTGTAGCAGCACTTTGAACTCATTTTATTAAATACTGGCCAGTTTGCAGAATGCAGTCGGGACGTGAAGACAATTTGGAAGCTCGCCATGCAATAAAGTTTTGTGTAAAATTGGGGGGAAAAAATGCTGTGGTTATAGAACGTACATGTCAGTAGTGGTTTTCAAAATTTCGAATGGAAAAATTTTCAGTTCAAGATGCACCTCGCTCCACCTTACTTTCCTTGAAAAAAACTGATGTGGGGTTTGGCCAGCGAGGAAGGTGTCTGTCTCCAGTTCTTTCGGTCTCGTTCACCGACAGATAAATACTGCCTGTCCTACCCGGCCAGAAGAAGGTAGAAGGATGATTTTCACAATTGACTCAGCCGGTAACCAATTTCATCCTGTATACGACAGTAAGTGTTCGACGTATATCCACACGTCAGAAATACCCCAGTCCTGGACAAGTGCATGAAATTTCATCACTCCGCATGCATCTTGGGCTAGCCTGACAGCACTTCCATGCCCATAGAGTTTATCTCGAACTTTCAATGTTTCCCTAACTTTGATAAGAATGCTTGACTAGAAATTTCTGGAAATTATCTATGCACTCTAGTCTTAAAGTCCTCTGGAACAGACCAGCAAGCTGGCCCTCGTAGATATCTAGAGAATGTCGTCACTTTTACCCACCATTAAATTTCTGTTGAACGACAGCATTGCCCAAATAGGAGGACTATGAACGCCTGACGGCACTCGAGATGCCAGGCACCCTGCCTTGGTCAACGTCTGATGCAGGATTGCAACTCAGTCAAAGAGATGAGCAGCCATTGTGCATGTCTGCGTATCATCAGTCACGGAATGGTTAGTAATTCCACTCAGCGGATTTGGACAACAAATCGAGCGCCTGATCAGTGGATCAGGCGCCTTTTTTCTACAGAAAGTGGTTTTAATATTTTCTACTACAGTCACACAGTTATAAATTTTCGGGAAGGGGACTAGTCGATTACATTGACTCCTGCACTCGACTGCTACTTATGCCATATATCCCGAGAGGGTGAAAGGCAAATTGATCTCTGCGGAATTTGAATTCCGAACACAAAGAGGAAGAAGAAATGCCGCTAAGCATTCTGTCCAACGTGCGTACGGTTCTGACAGGTCGCCTTTCGTTTCTTAATTGCCTTTGATTTAAGCATTAAGACAACAATTTTGAGAGAAGGAATTAGTCAATGAAATCGACCCTAGATCGTCTATAACAATGTGAGGCGCAAACGATCATGAAGAAAGCGCGATGAGCCACAAACAACCGCCAAAGCAGGAATTCGCCCGAAGAAGAATATGCTTTTAATTTGGTGAGATTGGAAGGGTGTTGTCTTTCACGAACTGCTGCCTACGGTCAGGACTATCAATTCGGATGTGTACTGTGACCAGTTGGATATCTTAAACGTGTCTCATCATGACAATGTCAGACTGCACGCATCTTTGCCGACACGGCAAAAGTTACTGGAGCTTAGTTGGGAAGTTTTACCGCTCCCTCCATATTCGTCCGACTTTGCACTTTCCGATTTCCACATGTTCGGTCACTTCAAAAGCTCATTGAATGGACAGACCCACAACTCTGAAGTGGATATAAAAACTCACGTGAAAATGTTATTTTTTTTTTGCAAGTAAAGACAGGAAATTCTTTGAGCAAGAAATAATGGATCTGCTCACATGTTGGCAGAAGATACTGAAACAGAACGGCAACTATATCATTGATTGAATAAATCGTTCTGTATTTAAAACTCGTATCATTTTCGTTTAAAAACCGAACGGACTTTCGCCCCACCTATTAATTAATGTGTGCTTCATTCCTTCTGCATTTCAAGAGACAAGGGGGGGAATTCGAGGGAATTTTGCCTGCTATTTATAACAGGTCAAACAACTGTACAGAGATTCTCTCGATGGCTCGCAAGACATGATGACATATATATATATATATATATATATATATATATATATATTTCTATGTGTGTGTAAGCGTAAAATAGAGGCATACACACGCGTGTGTTTGTATTGTATCAGCATATATATGTATCTATGTATGTATACAGAGAGAGAGAGAGAGAGAGAGAGTGAGAGAGAGAAAGAGAGAGATAGATAGACAGACAGACCGACAGTGTGAACGTAAGAGATTAAGTAACTGCTGGATCATCAAGCGGAAATATTAATGTCCCTGGTTAAAGATGTGTAGGACGTATCACAATGCTATCATAAGGAGATCGACAGGATTTGAATAATAGATACAATAACAACAACAACGACGACGACTACTGCGTTAAACACTACACACCAAGTTAATTGACTTTGCTGTTCTCTATGGCAACGCAGGAGAATCGATAATAAATACCTTGGCTTTGTTAAAGGAACTGGAGGAAATTTATGTAAGATTAAAATGTCTGTATTAGTTAAAGATACAAATATTACATAAGCAGCAGTACGATTAGGATATCTCATAAAGTCATTAGGAAAAGATATACATACATACATACATAGAGGGGGAGGGAGAGAGGTGGGGAGAGGGAGGTGGGGAGAGGGGAGACAGAGGAGGAGAGAGAGAGAGAGACGGGGGGAGAGAAACGGGGGGAGAGAGAGATGGAGAGAGAGTGGGAGAGAGTGGGAGAGAGTGGGAGAGAGATGGAGATAGAGGGGAGAAATGAGGTGAGAGAGGGAGAGAGAGACGGAGTGAGAGAAATAGAGCGAGAGGGAGAGATGGGGGTGAGAAAGAGCCTGTGGTCAATTCGATCTGCCAGAAATTGTTAATCTCAATCAAATAATAACCTGTTTGTCATGAATAAAGATTGATACATTGAACAATGTTGGTGTCCCTGATATTCTAAAAAGACGAGCCGGTCACAACTGTGAATCCCACATTCTAAAATATAACAGGCTTCAGTTTAAAAGGCAAACAAAAACAATAACAGAATCATTTGACACAATTAGCTACACAGACAGAATTAGGTAATTATAGAAATCTTGAAATCACATCTTGTAATTGTAAGGGTACTAGGAGATGTCCTCGAAATTTGAAGAGTATTTTTGGTGACACCCTCATTAATCAGTAGCAGACAGGCACCAATAAAATTAACAAGGGTTTCAAATTGCTGGCACAGTGGCTGAAATTTTGGTTGGGGGTGGGAAGTCGATTAGATCGAGTCCAGTACTTGATTGGCACTTTATTATATCGACCTCGAAAGGATGAAAGGCATCTCGGAGATATTTAAGCCAAGAACATAAAGAGCCGACTGAAATGCCGCTAAGCATTTTGTCTGATCTGTTAACTATTCTGCCAGCTAGCCGCCTTGCCATTAATATTAATAATCCTTTCCACTATAGGCACAAGGCCTGAATTTGGGTGAGGGGCTAGTCGATCACCTCAACCCCAAGTGTTTCATTGGTACTTAAATTATCGACCCCGAAAAGATGAAAGGCAAAGTTGAACTCAGAACGTAGCGACGGGCGAGAAACCGATAAGCATTTCGTCCAGCGTGCTAACAATTCTGCTAGCTCACCGCCTTCATTAATATTAATAACTAGACTCGTTGGGTCACTGACAGTTCAGGTTATAAAACATTGAAGCTGATTTCAACATTGCATTGAAATGAAAGTTAATTTTATGATGATTCAATTAAATATTTCAATTCGTTCGTGTCATCATAGGTCTGGTTTACAAGTTCATGTTTCAGGTTTTATTGATTATTTACAGCATCTAATAGAAACAGAACTTCCGAGATAAACTTGAACTCCAGTAACGGCATTTATTAATGGCTTATGTGTACCCCTCTACAAAAATTCAAAAGGAATTGTTATATAACAAACATAAAATTAATCGAAACAATCTTCACAGTACTATATATTCCCATTTCAGGGTTATGTTACTTTCGGAGTATTTTACCCATTATGCGACATTTTGGTTATTTATGAAGGAACCCCCAAAAATCGCGTATCTCGGGAATCCGTGGTCTGATTTACGCGAAAGTTATTTTATTCCGTTTGTATTCACACTTCAGGGATACCTTCTTTCAGAGTTTTTTTTCCCATGATGCACTGGTTTGGCTGTATTAAATTACAGACAAGCACGGAAGCAAGCAATCAATCATAGTTTTAGACCGACAGACAGACAGACAGATATAGATGAGTAAGGTGGATTAAGGGAAACGTTAGAGTTTCTTAATAAAAATAGGGAAAACGATCACGTTGTCGAGCGACTTTACAGAAGTTATCTTTATTTCGTTCAGCTGAGAGCTTCAGAATCTGCCTTTCATCATTTCGGGGTTGATAAATTAAGTACCAGTTACGTACTGAGGTCGATGTAATCGACTGCTCCTCTCCCCCAAAATTTCAAGCTTTTCATTATTATTAAAGAAATCATTAAAACTAAAATGACAGAATTGTAGTTTTTAGAACAAATGTTTAACGACTTTTCTTCCAGTTCTTTACGTTGTAAGTTCAAATGCCACCGAAGTTGACTTTGCCTTTTATTATCCTTCCGGGGTCAATAAAATAGGTACCAGTTGAGCACTGAGATCAGTGTAATCGACTTCCCTGTCCTTTAAAAATTGCTGGCCTTGAACAAAATTGGAAACCATTATTATACGTAGTAGTGGTTTCTGTTCGAGTTAGAAATGTTCACCTCGGCTCTGCAATTTTGAATTACTAAACGTGTTTTAAGAGTTGGTAAAGTTTGTACTTTTTTTATGACGATAACATAACGGAAATATTTATTAATTTTTTTTTGCCTGTCTGGGGGCAACAAAACACTTTATTAAAACATTTTGGTTCGGCTTGATTTTACTCTAGATTTTGTCGTATCTTAACAACGTGGCGGCCAGACAAAACCACAACAATGATAATACGTCCCACTCAAAGGAAAATCAAAACGTTTTTACAAGCGATAAGCAAGGAAAATCTAACATGAACACAAACGACTCGCCATAATACAAAGACATTTCAAAAAGAAAAAAAATGACTTCTCAAACACCAAAGGTGACTGATAATAACAAAAACATACAGTAGACTTCCCAGCGAAAACATTTATGGAAAATATATTATCACATATTGATTCAAACGAAAAATATCTACACTTGAACAAGGTTCAGGCCCAGGAGGAATTACAATATTCTCTGTTAGTAACCTTTCTGTCTCGTTGCATGAAGAATTTGAGAGCGGACAAAGAAAAAACTAACATACTTATACCTTGTTAAAAGTAGAGAAAGGTTCAATAATCTCCCAAAGATGTAATTGTAGGACAATTGAACAGTTATGCAAAAGAAGCAACTGAACAAACTTCAATATGATCGATTCATGTGTCAGTCCAGATCAAATTACACCTCATTTAATCCGCTGCCGCATCGCCAGGTTATTTAACTTCGGCGCTTATCACTGTTTCTTGAACAGATCTATCCATGTGAACTCGTCGAATGGGATGTATATTATCATCAGTCCTGTAAATATAATCCTCAGCAGGATCATTGTCTACGGTACTACTGGAGATGAGCAGGGGGCAATATTGCGTCTATTGACAGAAGAAAATCCTTCGGAGTAATCCAGTTCCATTGCAAGTACGAGGCCGGGCCGAAGCAAAACGGTTGATAGAAGTAATATGTACAACATTCCTTCGTCGACAAATACCCCTATGTATGGGCCAATGAAAAACAAAGGTGACGGTAAAGGGTGTTTGTAGCGAAATCGTTATCTGGCGTTTATTTAACCCTTGTGGGACAAAATGGAAGGAAGTTAGTGCGGAGGTCACGAAAAATTACATCTGGTTAGGAGAGTCAACATGGGCTTTAAATAATTCTGACCTCTCAAAACTACTGAGCCATCCTGAAGCTCTGCCTTGATACGGTCGCAGAAAGCAAAGCTTGAATTTAATGCTCGATAACAATAAAAACTAAAGTAGAACCACTACAAACACGCAAGCCTTATCTAGAAAGGGGAAGAAAAAATGACTTTTTTCGTTTTGCTTTAAACAGAGTCTCTAAATTTGAACAGGTCTAAGAGAAACTATGGCAACGATGCGTTAGTAAACTGTCTTCTAGCACGAAGAGTTAATTCAAGAGCGGACAAAAAGATAAAGCGATGAGAATGATCGTACAGCAGAGCAGGCCCAGCTGTTATACTTTGTGGCAATAGGAGCCACTTGAGGCTTTTCTGGGTTAAAAAGATATCAACAAAGCAGAATCTTGAACAGCACCGCTGGTCGAAACTCAGGAGATCGCCTAATATTAGGTCCCAGAACAGAAGCCCAGAGTCCCTTTCCTCTGGCTACGGCCAGTAGTGACAGTAAGGAGAGATGGTGGAGGAAGTGGCTCACGACAGAAACAACAGTAGCTAAGTCCAGTTACTACAAAACTAAACAGCAAGCTGCATCACCACTCTGTCCTCTTGAGACGAGGGGAAAGTGAGGTTACGGAAAAAAAGATTCAGGGGAGCACGCAATGAGGAAAAGAAAAGCTTTCCCCTCAAAAGGAAGAGAGACCCTAAACAGAAAACGACAAATAAATAAAGAGTAACCTTCTCAGGACAACGATGATGACGGACGACGATGATGATTTGTATTTCACCAATTTTCAAAAATTGAACCAGGATCTGATAAGAAGAATCATACATTTGTGGTGCAACGTGGTTTGCAGGTATGTATTAATTATGGATATGCAATCAGAATCATAAAGAAGCTACTCAAAGGACAGGATGTTAGTTACAAAAAGATTAATGACGCTTTTAATGAACTAAAAGAAGCGGATGCTAAGGACGGGGAATGTTTCTTACCAAAACCCACATAGAAAATGCCAACGGGTATCTTTGTACACACGAGGATACTGCACCAAGACTGCTCGTGGATGAGTAGAGACATGGAGCGTTCAGATTGGACATAGCTATGTGTGGGAGAGAACATTAAATGTTTCCTGGTTTTATATTCGTTTTTTTTAAAAATTAAATCTGTGCGTTTTTTTATTATTATACATTTTCCTTTATTCTGTGTAATTGAGTTTTTATAAATTTTTAACTTGACCAGTCCTCCAATTGTCTATCTCATCCTACGCATATTTCTAAGTCATTTGTCCAATGAACATTGTATTTTATTGAATCTCTTCGCGCCCTTGTGACAAATAATAATTATTATTAATAGACGGCGAGGTCAGAATTGCTTACGCCTCGGACAAAATGCTTAGCGATATTTCTTCTGGCTTACATCCCGAGTTCAAATTTCGCCGAGATCGACAAAATAGGTTCAAGTCGAGTATTCTTTTCTGCTCTAGGCACAACGCCCGATATTTTTTGGGAGGGGCCAGTCGATTAGATCGACCTCAGTTCGTAACTGGTACTTAATTTATCGAACCCGAAAGGAGGAAAGGCAAAGTCGACCTCGGCGGAATTTGAACTCAGAACGTAAAGACGGACGAAATATCGCTAAGCATTTCGCCCGGTGTGCTAACGTTTCTTATTTCTTTACTGCCTACAAGAAGCTACATACACAGGGGACAACAAGGACAGACGAGCGGATTAAGTTGATTATATCGACCCCAGTGCGTAACTAGTACTTAATTTATCGACCCCGAAAGGATGAAAGGCAAAGTTGACCTCGACGGAATTTGAACTCAGAACGTAAAGACTGTCTATATTGGAAGTAATTATTTCAGCAAACGAAGGCGAATGAGTTAAAAATACTATAGAAAAAAAAAAGAAAAAAAAAGAGGAAAGAAAATTTCAGAATCTTCACAACAGAGAACATCTTTTTGACACAAAACATTGGTTTCAGATTTTGACACAAGGTCAGTTATTTCATGGGAGGCGATAGGTCGATTACAAGAACCCGGCGCTCAACTGGCACTTATTTTATCGACTTCGAAAGGATCAAAGGCAAAGTTGATCGAGGCGGAATTTCATCTCAGAAAGATGGACGAAATGCCGCCAAGCATTTTGGCCAGAATTCTAACGATTCTGCTAGCTCACTGCTTTACACAAAATATTAATGTTTATAAAATAGAATATTACAGATCTATTTCAGTTGATTTTACCAATCGATTTTGCACACGAGTTAGAGGACCTAATCACGGCGCTCGCCAAAAGGCTGGTATGAAACAAATAATAACGACTCTTAGAAATTTTTATATGTGGAATATTAAGGAAAACAACATATTTGTGTTCTGCCGAAACTATTTTCCCCAATTACATGGAAAGATATGAGGAAAGAAATACAGTAAAAATATACAAAGGCGTAGGCATGGCTGTGAATTTAAGAAATTCGCTTTGCGACCTCGTCGTTTTGGTTTCAGTACCACTGCATGGCTTGCACACCTGAGCAAGCATCATCTATTATAACCCCGAGCAGACCAATGTCTTGTAAATTTGGTACACTGAAACTGTGCGGAAGCCTGTCTTATGTGTGTGTGCGCCCTCTTCCCCAGCGCTTCACAACCAGTGTTGGTGCATGTTTATGCTCTCCTTAATTTAGCGGTTCAGCAAAAGACACCTATGTAATAAGTACCAGACTTTCACAAAGTACTAGTGTTGATCTGATTGACTAAAATCCTTCAAGACGATATCCCAGCATGGCCGCAGCCCAATGAGGGAAACATGTAAAAAAAATTTAAAAAAAAGGATAATCGATGAGAACCATTAGAGAACTATTAGTAAGGTTTTTTTTTTGAGAAACATTTTTGAAAAAAGAAAAGTCATTACAAGCTATGCAGTTATTAGAAGGTGAAATTTTCGACAACTCCCTTCCCAAATGATCATTAAAAATGAAGTGAAATTCATTATGAACACCTTCACTTATTAGAAGATTCCTCATATTGATTGCATTCAAAATTATTAAAGACTTTCGTTCAAAGTATTGCACAGCAGCCGCTTTCAACACATTAATTTTCATATTAAAAGCAGGCATTGACAACTTGTGTCAAAGCCAGATTTTGATCGTCCAGTATCCTGTGAATAATCTCATTTTCCGTAATTTCTACCATTCTCTACGCCCATCCGTCCGATTCATGTTATTGTACAGGGAAATTACATCGTTTGTATCCCGCATTTATACAACAGGAAAACCGTTAGAGCGAGTATTGCATTCGTTTACGTACGTTGTATGTAATCTGCCTTAATCCTGACACCGCATGTTCAAAGAAGAAAAGGTTTTAATTAGCTGAATGTATTTGAAAGGAAAACATTTTTTTTTTCCTTATAGAAATAAGTAGCAGTAGAAATAAATTGAGAACTGGTTTAGCTGATGTAGCGAACTATAATGACGAAGAAATAATCTAAATGATTAGTTCTGGTTGAGAAAGGTATAGAAAACAAACCTGCTATTTGTCCAAAGTCAGTTTCTGAAACAATAAGTTTTAGTCTTACAGAATTAAATGCATTAAGTACGTCGGACAAAATGCTTCTTAATTCAAATTTCGCCTTTCATCCTTTCGGGGTCGTGGGGATCGATGTAATCGAATTATCCCCTCCCTAAATTTGTTGGCCTTGTATCAAAATTTGAAACCGTTTCTACAGCGTCAATGCCATCTCTTTAAACGCAAAAGAGATACAAGAATGTACACACATTTTGGGGGAAAATACAATCAATTATCAATTATACTAACCTTACTAAAAAGGTAGACAGTATTTTATCAAGCTTCAGTAAGATGGAAATCGGCAGAAAAAGAAGAAAAAACGAACATTTGCTTTGTAAACATAAATTATGTTTTGTATTAAATTTTACCTCAAGTTTAGAAAGTTTTAATATCTTTAAACACACTTGATACAAAGCGTTTACATGTTTGCTTGGCGTCCTTTAGAAATAGGAGTCAAATCAGCCTCAAGTCATGCTACTTTTGTTTTTCTTTTTGGCAAAAAAAGGACATTGTATAATGTGTCCGATGCCGTGCAGTGAGACAGAAGCCGAAACCTCGTGGTTGTAAAGCGAGATTCTTAACGACAGTGTTATACCTTCCTGAATGCAAAATGTTAAACACCCAATATGCTGCAATGTTCTTCATGGAGAAAAAACCCAAACACCATACTTACCACATTCGAATTGTGAAGCTATCCCTTCGCCTCCATTTTCCTCACATATGTTGCGAACGATCGTCTGCCAGGTTCCATTTCCCGTCACTTGTGGATGGCACGTTGCTTGCCGATCAGGTAACAGGTGTTTGTTTAGCAACATTAAACCTATTTAATTCAGATTGAATTATCTTGATATAATTAGTCCGACGAAGAAAATTATTACTACAGTCGGCTTTTAGTAGACACGGGGAAGATATCACACCTCGCTACGCAAAAGCTAATTAAAAAAACAACAACAAAAAGAAAACACTGATGGATTATGTTATTTTATTTATTTTCTTATTGTTATTTTTAAAACCATGTATCAGAGTTCGAATCACACATCGTTCGTTTAAAATAAAGTTATTAATTTTTAATTAATTTTTTGTATCTTTTACTTGTTTTAGTCATTGAACTGTAGTCATGTTGAGGTACCGCCTTCGTTAAATTACAGGGACGTAAACGAACCAATACCGGTTATCAAGCATTGTGATGGTGGAGAAAACACAAAGACACGTGCACGGGCGCATATGGCTCACGCTTTCCGCCTGCTAAGTTACGGGGACATTTTATCGATCTCTATTGCCGAACCGCTAATTTACGGGGACATTTTATCGTTCTCTGAAGCCGAACCGCTAGATTACGGGGACATTTTATCGATCTCCATTGCCGAACCGCTAGTTACGGGGACATTTTATCGATCTCTATTGCCGAACCGCTAGTTACGGGGACATTTTATCGTTCTCTGAAGCCGAACCGCTATGTTACGGGGACATTTTATCGATTTCTGTTGCCGAACCGCTAACGTAGATGAAGCAGAATGCGCTCCATCTTCGAAACGCCTAGTTTAGAATAAAGGCAGCTGATGAAGGAAAAGTTTCATAAGTGACTCGTCTGTTTTCCTATGTGTTCATTCTGTTGTCTGTAAAAAAGTCCGTTTTCGTGCTTTATGTTCCCGTTCCTTTTCTGACGTCCTGTACCTGGATATGCATCTATATATACATGTAGATGTAGGTATGTACATATATGTCTGTATATATGCATATGCTCATATATCATTTGTATTATTATATTATCGAACGCCACGGGTTCATTTGCAAGTAAGTTTTAACTTTATATATATATATATATATATATATATATATATATACGTGTGTGCGTATATATACACACATACATACATATATATATATATATATATATATATATATATATATATATATATATATATATATACACGTATATATATATATATATATATATATATATATATATATATATATATATACGTGTATATATATACGCATGTATACAGACGTGACGTATGTACATACATATATCAATATATACATATATAAATGCATACACACATTCACACATACACGTACATTCATACGGGCATAGTCGAATATATGTGAATCTGTGTATGTATGTATGTATGTATGTATATATATAATATATCAAACGTGCTTTCGTACAATTTCCGTCTTCTAAATTCCATCCTAAAAGATTCGGTCAACATGAGAATATGGTAGAAGATTCTTGCATATGTTACCGCGTAATGGGATCGAACTCGGAGACAAACGTTTACAAAGTGAGCGTCATAACCACATAGCCATGAACACATGCCATCTCTATTACACCCTTTCTCCACTTTGCCCAATAAAACAGTTATTAGTGTATCTCTAGTGCTTCGTCTCGTAGCAACACCTGATATCAAATTTCTTATTAGCAAACAGCAAGTGTCATGGAAAAATAAACCGATAAGCTTCCCACAGAGTTCAACCGAAAGAAAACAGAAAAAAAAGGAACAAATAAAGAAGCAAAATAATATAAATAAATAAAAATATTCGCTGCCTAGACTTCCTGAAATACTCAGCATTCGTGATACACAGATATTGTTTTTGAGCTGAGTGGGGGTGCTAGATTCCCTTGTTCGATAATATAAGGACACAAATCGTGTCGTATAGCCAGCTGGAGACGATGTCTCCTGGGGCTAAATTACAGTAACACTCGTCCTAAACTATGTTATGTTGGTAAATAATCTTTACTCTAGTAATAATAATAATAATAATAATAATAATAATAATAATAATAATAAAACTGCAATGCCGCTGCTGCCGCAGTACATTTGTTTTTTAAAGGTTGGTACTTATTCTGTCGTTCTCTTTTGCGGAACCGCTAAGTTACGGGAACGTAAACACACCAACACAGGCTGTCAAGCGGTGATGTAGGACACACACACACACACACACACACACACACATACACACACACACACACACACACACACACGTACGCACAGACAGACAGACAGACAGACAAATAGATAGATAGATAGATAGATAGATAGATAGATAGATAGATAGATACAAAAATAGATAGATAGATAGATAGATATACATATGCGACAGGCTTCTTTCAGTTTCCGTCTACCAAATCTACTCACAAGGCCTTGGTCGGCCCGATGCTATAATAGAAAACACTTGTCCAAGGTGCCACGCAGTGAGACTGAACCCGGAACCATGTGGTTGAGAAACAAACTTCTTACTACACATCTGCAACAGTACCCCAGAAGAAGAATGCCCTCTTCGACGGACTTCTACACAATTTCCATTTACTAAATTTTTCTAAACACGGCTGTGGGTCAACCTGAAGATACCGTTTGTAGAAGATACTTGCTCGAAGTACCTCGCTATGGAATAGAACCCGATACCGTTAAACGGTGAAGAGAACTTCCTAATCACATGGTGGTTTTATTTCTTTTATTTCTTTCTTCCCTATATATATATATATATATATATATATATATATATATATATATAATTCATTTATTTAATTGTTAGTTTGTTTATCTGTTTGTTTATTGTCATCAGATCTGATGTTTTTGTTTAGATTGCAGGAGAAGAGAAGAGAAGAGACGAGACGAGAAGTAACAGTGATGACGTCAATGACGTGTCATCAAAGATGGAGATCGATATGAATCGAGCATGCGCACTGACAGCCAAAAACCTGAAGCAGCGTGGGAGGCGCTAACCATTATTTCTTATTCCATTGATTGTTGCATCGGTGCAACCGCGTACGCGCGCGCACATAAACGAGTGTGTTTGTGCGTGCGCACGAGTGTACATGTGTATATGTGTACGCTGTGTGTGTGAGCATGCTCGTCTGTGTTATGTGTGTGTATGTACGTTTGTATTGAAAAGCCTATTCCCTCCCACTGTTGCTCACTCTTTTACAACCCCCTCTTATTCAGACTGTAATTCTCTTTCGAAAACCCTTCAAGACATCTCTGTCTCTCTCTCTCTCTGTCTCTCTCTCTCTCTGTCTCTCTCTGTCTCTCTCTGTCTCTCTCTCTCTCTCTCTCTGTGTCTCTCTCTCTGTGTCTCTCTCTCTCCCTCTCTCCCTCTCTCTCTCTGTCTCTCTCTCTCCCTCTCTGTCTCTCTCTGTCTCTGTCTCTGTCTCTCTCTCTCTCTCTCTCTGTCACTCACTTTTTTAGATATTGTCCTCCCCCACTTTTTTCTCTCTCTTTTTCTCTTTTATTTCTCTCCTTCTC
>NC_142945.1:10885549-10888049 GCF_046866305.1 Octopus bimaculoides | reverse complement strand
GTATGTATGTATACGCATACACACACACACACACACACACACACATACACACACACATATATATTGTTGTATTTCGGGATGGGCAAATAAACACACGAAAAAAAAAATGGCCATCCCGAAATACAACGATATCTGTTTCAATACACGACTTCACATCAAGAATCTTGCAAGACAAATTCATAAACGTCTTCTTTCAGTTTCCGTCTACCAAATACATTCACAAAGCTTTGGTTGACCCGAGGCTATAGTAGAAGACAGTTGCCCAAAGTGTTCGGAACCATGTGCCTATATGTATATATATATATATAAAAAAATATCGTATATCGATGCCCCATATCTTTGCCCTGCCAGCTTCACACACACTCAGAGATGCACATACACTCTTATACACACATATAAACATACACATATACTATACACCATATACACACCAGTTCTGTCATTTTCTATTCATCTATATACCTACCACCTGTCCACCATATGTATTTATGCCTATTTGCGGAACGTTTGTTGTTTGACCTACAATTTAGTACGAGATAGACTTAACTTGCTTGACCTATTGGGAAAAGAGTTAACTTTTTAGGGGTTTTTTTTGTGTGTTTTGCCACTATTTTATTTATCTAAATCTGAGGGGTCTGTTTGTTTATTTGTCTGTCTTGTTCTTGTCACTCTTCTCTCCCTATACATACATAAATCCACACACACACAGTGTGTGCATATGTATGTATATATATATATATATATATATATATATATATATATATATATATATATATATATATATATATATATATATGTATATATATATATATACATGTATGGGTGTATATCTATTTATCTATCTATGCACATATATCTTTATATATATATATATATATATATATATATATATATATATATATATATATATATATATGTATGTATGTATGTATGTATGTATATATTTGTGTATGTATGTATGTATGTATATACATACATTAATAATTAAACACCTGCTGCACGTTTTATATTTGTACAAGTGTCCCAAATGCATCAGTATGTCATTATTAATAAATAAATATAAAAATACACTCTACATAATTACGTATTGAATCCTTTTGTTGAATGGTGGTAGTCTTGTTGAATATTTTTCCGGAACCTCAACTATACTGTACACACAAACATAGACACATTATACATACATAAATACATACATACATACATACATACATACATACATACATATATGCATACATATTTATATAATACAAGTACATGTATATATAAGTTTGTTTGTCTGTCCGTATGAATGTATGTTTGTATATTAATGTTTGTCTTTGTTATAATAAAACAAAGAGCATTTTAGTATCAAACTTAAGGATTACACAATACTTTTGGTAGAGTATAAATCTATTATTCGTTACTAAGAATAGTATCGACAGTGACTTCGAAGTTTCGGTCATTTTTTATCTTACCTATCTATTTATTTATCGATGGCTCTATCTATCAAGATATATCATTCACCGTCTGGAGGAATGGCTTCCTTACAAATCGCAGCATTTTAAAGAATAATACGAAAATAGAAAAAGAAGAAGAAGCGAAAAATGGTAATATACAACGAGGAATTGCTGAGTTGTCTCCTTATAGTTGTAATACCACCCGAAACAAGACCTTAATTATTTCAGAGTATTATCACATTGTATTCCCGGCTTTACGTTCTGAGTGCAAATACCGCCGAGATCGACTTTGCCTTTCGTCCTTACGGGATCGATAAAATAAGAATGAGTTGAACCCTAGAGACGATGTCATTGATTTCCACACCTCTCAAGTTTGCTGGCCTTGTGCCAAAATAAGAAAGGATTGTATTGTACTGAATTGTAATGTTCTGTTTTGTTGTCCTTATGTCAAATTAAGAAATTGTATTTGTTTTTTTTCTTAGAATCGTCAGAGAGTCGGATAAAATGCTTATGCGGCATTTTTTACTGTCCTTTACGTTCAGTGTTCAAATACTGTCTTGGCTAACTTTGTATTTTTCCGTCCTTCTAACGTCGATAGAACGACATAGGTTTCGAGAAAGACGTTAATCGAAGTCTTGTACCTTATGGGGCAGGGAAAAAAAATCCCCCCCCCCCCAAAAGATTCAGAAGTGCGACGGGGTGGGTTTAGGGTTTTAAAAAAATGTGAAAAACAATTGAAATTCATTGGGAAAATTTTTGTGAATCGCAATTTCTGTTATACAAAACACAAAATTATCAAAATAGTCCCCCTCCACCCCGCTTTCTCTCTCTCTCTTTACACACAAAGAAAATAAAATCCCTTTTTCTTGTTCCTTAAGATATGAAAATTCAAGGCTGATTTAATCGGCTAACCCTTTTCACACCAACATTTCACTACTACTACTACTACTACTACTACTACTACTACTACTACTACTACTACTACTACTACTAGGAGTAGTAGACCCACGATATATACCAGGCCAATATATTCATATATACGTGTGTGTGCGTGTTTGTTTGTA
>NC_142945.1:10878049-10880549 GCF_046866305.1 Octopus bimaculoides | reverse complement strand
CCTTGCGTATGTGCTGTGGTTTGCTGTGATGCTCTTATGGTTACTGTATTGAAAGTATTTTGCGTATCATTATTATTATTGTTATTATTATTATTATTATAATTATTATTATTATTATTATTATTATTATTATTATTATTATTATTATTATTATTATTATTATTATTATTATTGCGTGCGCAATAATAATAATAAAGAGAGGGAGTGAGTGAGAGAGAACGAAACAAAAGGAAGGAAGGAAGGAAGGAAGGAAAGAAGGAAGGAAGGAAGAAAGGAGTGAGAGAGACAGAGAAAGAAAAGGAGCCTGTCAATATAGTCAATACCAACACTGGTTCTGAAAGTGCATTATAGGATATTGTCTCGCAAGAGGAAAGCTCCGACTGACATACATTTATTTTGTTAAAACCTGATGTATTACTCTTTTGTCACTCTAATTTTCTCAACATCTCCATTATAAACTACATTTTCAGTAATACCAAGGTATTTATAGCTCACATTGTCTGGAACAAGGAGAAAGTAGAGAGGTTATTGGCGTGCGTCTATTCGGCTTGGAAAGTAATATTCCGTCTCCCGTCTATTAAAAGTAAACATCTTCCCTGGCTGAATTCCATCCGCGTATCAGCAGAAAATTTTGTTATTAATGTAAATTTATCCGTTCACCAGTTGAACACGCTGTTGTTGTCGTTAAGTCCATTCGTATAATAAGCTGAATTTGTTGTGGTTAAATCCATCCGTATATCACCTGCTTTGTGAGTGTCTTGGAAAAGAGAAAAGTTTGGGGAGTGAATCTTGACAGCTAAATCGATGAGTGGTGTTTTTCATGCAGTCCGGTGCTCTCTTTGACACCATTGCGGTATATCCAGGGTAGATGGAGCTCTCCAGCCTAGGTAAAGGCCTACGCCTTACTGGTCACCAGAGCTAATTTACCCCACTGAGTCACTGCGGTCAGACCTTCAAGTCTAAAGAGTGAGATCGGATTGTGTGAGAGTAGGGCTCTCACTTTTAAACCACTAAACGAAGGCAGGAAGAAAAACCCAGCAGCGTAGAGGATCGGTTTACACGGACACTCGAGGGCGTGTCAACCTCTTCCTAATGATCATCGGATACGAAGAATCTGTCATCATCATCATCATCGTCGTCATCATCATCATCATCATCATCATCGCCATCATCATCATCTCAACTGAATATATTGTTGTTAAATCAACCTAGTGCTCAGAAATGTAACTGAATCATTCTAGTGTAGGCCTTTTAATAATGGGTAAGCCGCATGGCTTAGTGGTTAGGTTAATAAGCGATCGTTGTAAGTTCGATTCCTGGCTGCACGTTGTGTCCTTGAGCAAGACACTTTATATCACATTGCTCCAGTCTACTCACTTGGTAAAAAAAAAGAATTTACCTGCAATTCAAAGGGCCGGTCTTGTTACATTGTCTCATGCTAAATCTCCCCGAGAAATACATTAAGGGTACGCGTGTCTGTGGACTACTCAGCCTCTTGCTCGTTCCTTTCACGAGCAGGTTGTTCCATTGATCGGATGAACTGGATACCTTATCTTCGTAACCGACGGAATTGCAGTAATATAGGCCTTTAAATTGTTACTAAAGGCGACGTACATTAAAAATGGTGCTTGATTGGTTTTTAAAAAGTGCTGGCCATGTAATACCATGCGATACTCTAAAAATATTGGCTAGATTCACTGACTTTTAGCCTAGTTTCCTTCCTTTCGAGACGGTTTGATCAAATTACAGTTTCTGCGAAAGTTAGAATCCTAAATATTGGCACCAACATTGCTGTTACAAAATGTATACGATAGATTGCTTAATTATATTTCATCTTACTGAAATATTTTTACAGTTTTTAATGTTGTAGACTATTATACATAATCAATGGGTTTTAGGAAAGAAAATTACAGTGAGTACCAAATAATAAAAAGCGTGTGCACGGCCATGCTCACACACACACACACACACACACACACATGCACACACCCACACACACTCATGCACGTACACTCATGCACGTACACTCATGCACGTACACTCACTCACACACACACACATGTACGTACACTCACTCATACACACATGCACACAAGAGGAGAGAGAGAGAGAGGGAGAGAGAGAGAGAGAGAGAGAGAGAGAGAGAGAGAGAGAGAGAGAGAGAGAGAGAGAGAGAGAGAGAGAGAGAGAGCCGTAAACGTTTTACATTAGGTGTAAACGTTTTACTTCATTTTCTAGTATGAAGATGATAAAAAAAAAAATAGGTGTTTGTGAGCCTTTCAGATAGTAAAAGAAATAGAGTTATTTTCTTTTTACCAAAAGCAACAGTCTAGTAGCCGTTAGAGAGGAATAGAGTTAAAGACCTTTTTATAATGAAAACGCAGTTCTTGCAGAGTTACTGTGGCGTGTTTTAAAGCGGAGACAGCGAAGCTTTATTAATTAAACGTTATTCAACCCATCCTCAGACTGTATTGTTTCCACCTGTTTATTCATAAATTAT
>NC_142945.1:10858049-10860549 GCF_046866305.1 Octopus bimaculoides | reverse complement strand
TTAACTCTTCGAAACGCCGTTGTTTTAATGGTGGCAGCTGATGAAGGATATGTTCTCTATGTGGCCTGCTTGTTTGTTGTACCTTGTTTATTATTTTGTCCATGTTCTTTTGCAATGTCATGTACCCAGATATGTATCTATATGTACATCTAGATGAAGGTACGTACATACATGTATATATATATATATGCATATACTCATATATTGTTTATATATATATACATCTAACACATTTTCTCCCTGGTAGAAATCGGTTGTGTTCAGACCTGCAGAACGATACCCCCTGCAACGTTTTAAATGCCAATGATACGCTGTTATGTCCTACTAGCACTGACTTACGACATCATTAGGCGCTGATGGTGATAACAAGCCATCACCATCACCATCGCCATCGTCATTCGCCATAACAAGCATATGTCAGAATATGTGTTGCCATTTTTTATACGGTGGCAATTTCGTAAATTGACGTTGAGTGAGTTTGCAGAAAGTGTTCAACATAAATTTTGCTATTGAGCTGAAAGTGCCTTCTGTGGAATGCGAAGGGTGACTGGCAGGGCTTCATGTGTTTAGCATGTAGGAGAAAAAAAATCCCTTATATTTTTCATCTTCATGTAGTTAACGTGGGAGTTTTGTTGTCGCAACTTGTGTATTTGTATATGTATGCATGTATATAATTATTTATGAATGTAATATTATTCTTTTATTCTTTTACTTGTTTCAATCATTAGACTGCGGCCAAGGTGGGGCATCGCCTTGAATAATTTTAGTCGAATGAATCGACCCAAGTACTTAATCTATCGGTCTATTTTGCCGAACCGCTAAGTTACGTGGACGTAAACTCACCAACGCTGGTTGTCAAGCGATGGTTGTCGGGGGTAAGCACACATGTATGCGCGCGCGCGTGTGTGTATATTTATATATATATATGTGTACAGGGCAGGCTTCTTTGAGTTTCTGTCTACCAAATCCACTCACAAGGCTTTGGTTGGCCCGTGGATATAGAACAAGGCACTTACCCGAAGTGCCATGATAACACTTCAATTCAGTTAAGATCAGAAGCCATGAGAGCCACTGCCTGGTATTGCATCCGGGCATATATTATTATTATTATTATTATTATTATTATTATTATTATTATTATTGTTATTATTATTATTGTTGTTGTTGTTGTTGTTGTTGTTGTTGTTTTTACTTTAACTGCTTCTTTCCATTTCAACATCTAAACACTTTCATTGTTTCTCGATTTCTTTCTGGGCTACAGTTTTGTAAGAAGAAACGCGATGTCTGCCAGAGTACAGAGATTCTCGTTTCCGTCTCTGGTCATTATATCTGGCCAGTTTGCCTCGATCTCCTCAGTCTCACTAAGTATGTCACAAAGAGTTGTGACATACGACCATACATGTATCACCGTGTTTGGTACATGTTGACACGGATGCAGCGTGGGAGAAATGTGAAGAGATTTGCTTCACAACCACATGGTCTCGCTTTCGATTCCATGAATGTGTCTTTTACTTTAACCCCGACTTAACCCACATCATCTGAATGAAATTTGGTGGGTAAAAACTGTACGGAAGCTCATCGGATGGATTGTACCCGTAATTCAAAGGTAGGTGCGGCCTTGTCATACACTGTGTCACACTGATTCTGCTTGAAGATTACATCAAAAGTTAGACAAGTCTTTGGATTGCTCAGAAACTTGCACCTTAATCCAACGTGCAAGAAGCTCAGTTGATCGTACAATTGGACATTCATCGTCGAAACTGACGGATATCCGTTTTGTGCTTACGTGCTCTTGCCAAAGTCTTGGCGTTTTGCCCACTGGACGTACAAAGCTGACACCTCCATTGTGTATTTAGACATATTGTGACTTCGTTATAACTAAGCAGGCAGAAGCGATGCGGTCAGCTGATTCATTGTGCAGACTACATAGACATAGCCTGTACTTGATACTCAGTGTTTTATTATTTCGCTCTTACACATAACCACGCGTGCACTCGCATATTATGTATGTACGTATGTATGTATGTATGTATACACCCACACACACATACACATATATATATATATATATATATATGGATTCGGCAGGCGGAAAATGAAAGAAACCCTGATGTGTGTGTGTATATATATATATATATATATATATATATATATATATATATATATATATATATATATATATATATGAATATGAATATGTATATATGTGTTTGTGTGTGTGTCTGTGTGTGTGATTGTCCCCACCACCATTTAACGATCAGTGTTGGTTTAAGTCTCTGTAACATAGCGGTGCGGCAAAAAACAACGATAGAATAGGTACCAGGCTTTAAAAAAAAAATAGCTACTGAGATCGATTCGTTCAAATAAAACGCTGTAAGGCGGTGCTCCAGCATGACCAGAGTTCAATGACTGAAACAA
Source organism: Octopus bimaculoides (assembly GCF_046866305.1). Taxonomy (NCBI): domain Eukaryota; kingdom Metazoa; phylum Mollusca; class Cephalopoda; order Octopoda; family Octopodidae; genus Octopus; species Octopus bimaculoides. The sequence continues at coordinate 10,858,131 of NC_142945.1, read as the reverse complement.
ATAGAACCTGAACTAAGACATATATATATATAATCCAACATGGCTTTGTGTCTATCTTAAATCAACATGGCGCTTTGTGCCT
>NC_142945.1:10845549-10850549 GCF_046866305.1 Octopus bimaculoides | reverse complement strand
ACTCCAGGACTTATTAGCTGTAAGCCTAGTACTAATTCTATCGTTCTCTTTTGCCGAACCGCTAAGTTATGGGGGGGGGGCGTAAGTACACCAGCATCGGTTGTCAAACGATGGTGGGGGGGACAAACACGGACACAAACATATACATACACATACATACATAATACGCGCGCGCACACACACACACACACACACACACACACACACACACACAAACACACACACACACACATATATATATACATATACACGACGGACTTCTTTCAGTTTCCGTCTACCAAATCCATTCACAATGCTTTGGTCGGCCTCAGGCTATAGCAGAAGACATTTGCCCAAGGTGCCACACAGTGAGACTGAACCCGGAACCATGTGGTTCGTAAGCAACATTTTTTTTGTAAAGCCAGGTACTTATTTTATCCGTCTCTTTTGCCGAACCCCTTGGCTACTAGGACACAAACGCACCAACACTGATTTTCAAGCGGTGGTGGGGTGCAAAATCTAACACACACACACACACACACACACACAAGTACGCACGCGCGCGCACACACGGACACACAGATAGATATATGTGATTTCAGTATACAGTGATGCAGTGACCGTCTAATTGGGACATGTTTGTTCTTTTCTCTCTCTCACCTCTTTTCTCTCTTTGCCTTTTCTTTCTGCAGAGGAGCGTATATTCAAAACGTGAGAGAGACTCTCCGTTCTATTTTTCTTGAGCGTAAACCTAATACACTCGGTTTTTTTTTTTTTTTTATCCCGTCGTCGTATTTTTAAATCTTTCACCATATATACATATGTGTGTGAGTGTGTGTGTGTAAAGAAAGAGATAGAAAGGGCGAGCTGCAAAATGGCGTAACATGGTAATTTAGGAAAAATATAGAATAGCTTAGTAAAGACAGAACATTTAATACTGAAGAATGTATGGTACCAAGAGGAGATAAGCCGAAAGAAGAAGAAAAAAACACTGGCGTAATAAGAAAAATATGAACAGTAATTTAGTTATCTATTTCTTTTTCTTTTTTGTTTTTGTTTTTGAGGGAAATGGATGAATACGTAGATATGTGCTTAGATCATAGTATGGAATTTGAAATATCTACTATAAATAATAAAATAAAATGAAAACGCCCTTTAATCTTTAATGGATTGCTAGATTCTCCAATGTAAACTTTATTTTCACTAAAATATCTCAAAGACAAATCAAAGAAAAATCAGATTTCAGAAACCAGTCGATTTTGTAGGAGTTATGACTTTCCATCTTTATCTTTAGCGTTATCGCTCTGCTGTTTTTTCTATCATTCTGTCTCTGTTTATTTGTTTGTTTGTTTGTTTCTTTTTTTTTCTTCTATCTATGCCCTTCTCTCACTTTCCCCTATTTCCCGCTCTTTCCCATTCTCTCGAGACTATTAACTATAGCTTGAGATCAAACTACCACAATTTCATCTATCCAACTTATGTAGCCCATCTCACCTCAGTATTTGGATACTAGGGTAAGCAGCTCAGCTCTGTTAAACATGTAATATGTTAAAATAATGACTAAGAAAGAAAGAAAGCACCCAGAGACGCGCTCTGCACGAAAAGGAAGTAGTAAAGTCAGTGCTAACACATAATCTTGCAAATCTAAGGCATTTTAATTATCAAAAAAGTTACACCCGTAATGATGAAAAAGAAAGAAACATTTCCCTACCGATTAATTCTGGTCAGAAAGGCAAAGCAGAAAGTTGCCGAAACTTTCCCTCTCATCCATTTCTATAGAAGATCGTAGGCTCGAAACGTCAAAGACTTTTCCATTTTTCCCGAGCGTTAAACTAATACACCTGCTTGTTGTTCCCTCACCTGTCACTGCCTTTTGTTTTCTGTATATATATATATATATATATATATATATATATATATATATATATATATATATATATATTCATAAATATACAGGGATCTGCTTCTCCAACATACTGAGAATTCAGAAATAGCAGTCAAAGAACTACTGATTCCAAACTTCTGTGTGTGCCATAAATATCGCCATCCGTTAGAGAAAAAAATTGTAGTTTGGAATCAGTAGTTCTTTGACTGCTATTTCTGAATTCTCAGTATGTTGGAGAAGCAGGCTCCTGCTAATCCCTGTATATTTATGATTATAAATGGTTTTACCGATAAAGGTTTTTTTCATACTGAGCTACTCGGCAAAATTGTTAATTATTAATTTTATTACTAATTGACGATTCCCTGCCCTATCTATCTATCTATCTATCTATCTATCTATCTATCTATCTATCTATCTATCTATCTATCTATATATATATATATATATATATATATATATATATATATATATATATATATATGGAGAAAGTATATTCCCACGCAGGAAAGAAAGTAGGAGAATCGGTTTAGTATTTGAATAAAAGTATTACAAAATTTTAATCCGACTACACATTTTGAGATTCAGATTCCTTTTCAAACCACTGAAAAAAATCTACATACATACATATATACATACATACATACATACATGCATAAATATATATACGTACTATGTATGTAAGTGTATGGGTGTGTGTATATATACACACATAGGCATACACACACACACACACACACACACACACACACACACACACACACATATATATATATATATATATATGCATATATATATATATATATATATATATATATATATATATATATATATATATATATATATATAATACAAAGAATATATATACATGTATACACACATATATGTACATACTTACATCTACATGTGTATATATATGCATATCAGGGTACAGGACGTTAGAACAATGAACTACAGACAACGGAACGAACACAGGAAAACGGAAAGCCACTTGGAATATTCCTTCATCAGCTGCCTCTATTCTAACCTGACGTTTCGATATATATATATATGCAGTTACTGCTTACACCCTAGAGCATGCTAGTGATTCTCAATCTTTTAGATTTCGTAATATACTGGAGATCAAAACACTAAATTACTCGCACTATCCGCAGGGAAAGTAATAATAATAATAATAATAATAATAATAATAATAATAATAATAATAATAATAATAAAAACAATAATAATAATAATAACATTATTGGTGCACTTTATATGGAAAGTTTTATACAATCTGTGTTCAAAAGTTAAAAATTTAGAAATGAAGAAAACCATTATAAACCAATTACTTCCTTCGTTTCAAGTATCCACACTTAGGTATAACAACATTATGTATCAATCGGAGCTGGATTAGTGGGTGATGATCTTCCCAGGATGACGCTCTTAGGGTTTGCTGTATAAGCATGTTTAGGCTGTACTGAAATAGAAGCCACCGAGGTGCTCAAGAACATAACGCACGGCCCAGTCCAGGAATTGAACTCACTACCACACGATTGTTAGACTGACGCTCTAACTACTGAGCCGTGTAAATGGCTGAATATTCCAAAGACATGTATGTCCTTAACGTAATCTTCAAGCAAAATCGGCGAGGCACTGAATGTAGAGGACTGGACTTTAGAATTACAGGCAGAATCAATCTGACGAGCTTCCGTGCAGTTTCCGTCTACTGAGTTTTACTCCCAAGGTTTGGACTGACTCGAAGTTATAGTAAAAGACACACTCCACAATACCGTATCGAACGTGCGACTTCGTGATTGCGAAACGAGATTTTTAACCATTCGGCCATGTATAAACCATGTACATACACATGTTTTGAAAGCTACACATCAGACGAACGGATCTCACATCGCTGTCGGCGAATGTTCGATCTAGTTGTCCTATGTCCTATAACCAGGGTCACCTGCTTTATTGTATAAAATAATAAGTGGCTATTTCACAAACACTTTTGTCCTAGATCTCGGAGAGACCCACCTCGACACACCGTGTGGCAGAGACAAGGCTGGACATTCGAATCACAAACGCAGCTCAACCGATGGGCTTTCACACAGTATCACTCGATATTTGGGCGGTCACAAGCAATAGCCTACCTAGGAGAAGGGGTAAAGGGGAAGGTCCACTTTGGGAGACGCTTTTAAAGGAGTGCGGTTCTTTGAGGTCTATTGTATAAGCCTTTCTAGGCTAAGGCAGGGAGGTTTGTCAGTGGGGAAGCAAATCAAGAAGTACTCCGGGCCGCACCCACTCTAGCTGTAACACTTGTTACGAAGCTGTTATAAGAGAAGTTCTGCAAAGTGACATCACATGACACACAGCAATACATATAAGTTCTTCGTTTCTTCCATGAACCCTCATCTCCTACAGGAACCACAGATGTGCTTTTCTGACTTGCAGTATGCGCTAGACATTTTATATGAGGTGGAGCTAATCTCTCCGTAGGTTTAAATACAACCAATTTCTTACCAAAGGAAAGGGAGCAAGAAAGTCTGAAAGAGAAGGAAAAGCTACCCCAGTAATTGTTATTTATTTATTCGCCTCAAAATGCTGAAAGTCCAAGGTGACCTCGCCAGGATTTGAACTCAAAATGCGGAAAGACAGAAAAAAATACCGCCAGGCGTTCTGTCTGACACTTTAACGACGATGTGACAACACAAAACGTATACTTCGCCCACATAAAAGAAGAGAAAAAAAAAAGCTTTAGACTCACGCTGTTCATATTTAATGAATGCTACATGTAATTTATGATAATCACAAAGATATTTGATTAATCGGAAAACGAAAAATTAAAATCAGGTGAGAGACAGAGAGAAAGAGAGACAGAGAGAAAAAGAGATAGAGAGACAGAGTGAGAGATAGAGAGACTATGGGTGGAATAGGATAAGAACAAAGAGAGGAAAGAAATAAACTGAAGTGGCGGGAGAAGATCAACGATATTATAGCGAGAACTGAAGATGTGATAGAGGAGTAAGTCGGTGGAGAAATGATGTATAAACGACATTAAAAGCAACTGAAGACATATATACATACACACATACATACACAAATCATTTATCTTTCTTCCGCTCTTCTTATCTATCTATCTATCTATCTATCTATCTATCTA